>NW_027636781.1:32500-36177 GCF_947650265.1 Symphodus melops | reverse complement strand
CCTTTGTGATGTCATGAAGGGACATGTTCTGAACAGACAGAACATGTCTGTTCAGAACATGTGTGTGTGTGTGTGTGTGTGTGTGTGTGTGTGTGTGTGTGTGTGATAAACATCACTCTGGTCTCAGGTTGTTTTCTTGGTTCTCGGTCAGATTCGTCTCCTTCACGTCGTTCATGTGGAACACTTCGGTCGCTGCACGCCGTCCTCGCCGTTTGAACAGAGGCGACTCGTTAGGACACACCCTCTCGGCGGCGGCGGGATGCGTGGACCCGCCCTCTCCTCAGACCTGCGTTCTTCCTCTGAAGAACGACGGAGGTCGTCGGTGGACTCGTGGTTTGAGGTTGAGGCGGGACGCAGCAGGCTGACTGTCGTCTCCTTTGTGTCCCGGCCGTGTTTCCTTGAGTGAAGTGAAGGAAGGAAGGAAGGAAGGAAGGAAGGAAAGAAGGAAGGAGGGAAGGAAGGAAGGAAGGAAGGAAGGAAGGAAAGAAGGAAGGAGGGAGGGAGGGAGGGAGGGAGGGAGGGAGGATGGAAGGAAAGAAGGAAGGAGGGAGGGAGGGAGGGAAGGAAGGAAGGAAGGAAGGAAGGAAAGAAGGAAGGAAGGAAGGAAGGAAGGAAGGAAAGAAGGAAGGAAGGAAGGAGGGAGGGAGGGAGGGAGGGAGGGAGGGAAGGAAGGAAGGAAGGAAGGAAGGAAGGAAGGAAGGAAGGAAAGAAGGAGGGAGGGAGGGAAGGAAGGAAGGAAGGAAGGAAGGAAGGAAGGAAGGAAGGAAGGAAGGAAGGAAGGAAGGAAGGAGGGAAGGAAGGAAGGAAGGAAGGAAGGAAGGAAGGATGGAAGGAAAGAAGGAAGGAGGGAGGGAAGGAAGGAAGGAAGGAAGGAAGGAAGGAAGGAAGGAAAGAAGGAAGGAAGGAAGGAAGGAAAGAAGGAAGGAGGGAGGGAGGGAGGGAGGGAGGGAAGGAAGGAAGGAAGGAAGGAAGGAAGGAAGGAAGGAAGGAAGGAAGGAAGGAAGGAAGGAAGGAAGGAAGGAAGGAAGGAAGGAAGGAAGGAAGGAAGGAAAGAGGGAGGGAGGGAGGAAGGAAGGAAGGAAGGAAGGAAGGAAAGAAGGAAGGAGGGGGAGGGAAGGAAGGAAGGAAGGAAGGAAGGAAGGAGGGGAAGGAAGGAAGGAAGGAAGGAAGGAAAGAAGGAAGGAGGGAGGGAGGGAGGGAGGGAGGGAGGGAGGGAGGGAGGGAAGGAAGGAAGGAGGGAGGGAGGGAGGGAGGAAGGAAGGAAGGAAGGAAGGAAGGAGGAGCGATCGGAGCGTTCCAACACGTCTCCCTCTCTTCTTCTCTTCCTCTAACTTGTGTGGAATCACAGTGCTGCTGTCTCTCGTCCTCTCAGGGGAGAGAGAGAGAGAGCTGCTGACCTACATGTGGCTCTCATTAAGATGGCCGGCACACACACACACACACACACACACACACACACACCTCCTCTCTGCGTGTGTGTGTGTCAGAGCTGGACTCATGTTCTCTCTCTTGTTTCGTGTGTTCTGCCAAACGGAGGTTGTAACTTCTTTTAGCTGCTTCCTGATACGACGTAAATATTAAAGATGGCTGACCTACTTCATGCTCAGCCTCCTCGTGTTCCTCCAGAGAGGAAGGTGGTGACCATCAGAGCTGTGACGAGCAGACAACGCCTCTCTGTCCCTCTGACTGTGGGCGGAGCCTGTGGGCGGAGTCTGTGGGCGGAGCCTGTGCTGAGCCAGCGTGTCAGATATGTTCCCTCGCTGTGGCTCGAGGACTCTTCATCCTGGACCCGTCCCGCTCCTCATCAGCTGTTGTGTTTCAGACACGCTGCTTTTCATGAGCATGATAGACAGATAGATAGATCAATAGATAGATAGATACTTTATTGATCCTGAGGGAAATTCAAGTGTGTGCAAGTGTGCATCATCTGGGCCTCGGCCAATCAGATTTCATCATGAGGACAGAAAGAGGACGTGACGATGAATCACATCTGTCTGAACATTTTAAAAGATAAACATCTGTGCTTACATCACACACACACACACACACACACACACACACACACACATACACACACACTCTCAGTGGAACAACAATATGAACACACACACACACAGAGACACACACACACACACACACACACACGTGATAGCATGTTAACGTGTGATTGGTCCGATGAACTCTCACCGGTCATTATTTCCCAGCAGCCTTTGCAAACCTCACCAGTGCAGAAGAGAGTTAGTCACTGTGAGACTGTGCTGCCTTCAAGTTCAACTGGAGAGTGGGAAATTCCCAGTTCCCCGTGGACGTGTCGGCTGGACGGCGTCCTGAAGTCGAGGTCACCTTGACGACTTTGTAGTTCTTTTTACAGACTTTTGATGTCTTTGTAGTTTTACAGTTTCAGGCTGACTTTGCTCTCCCTCTCCTCTCTCTGCTCTTTCCTTTGTTCCAGAGATGATTCTGTTTACTTATCGGAAAGTCGGAAAAAATGTAGATGCCCGAGATTAAATCCAACATGGCCCGCTCCGTGCATCAGCCGTACGTCCAAGTGTTCCTGTGTGATGAAATCAAACACACTCATAGTGTTTTATTTGTGTGCACAGACAATCACGTTACGTTATCGTCTGGCGTTAGCTAACGAAGCTAAGCTCCTCCTCCAGGCGTCCATGTTGCTTTTTCACAAACAGACCGGGACAGGAAGTCCCACACATCCCGCTTCTTTTCAGAATAAAACACTTGACCTGGTGTGTGTTAGGTGGATCCAGCATGCATGGTGTTATCTGTGCGCCCTGAGTTAGCTCTGAGTTACAGCCCGACGTCGTGGCCTGATGCATGCTGGGAAATGTGACCGCACAAAGACGAGGATCAATATCGTGTTTTTATTTTAATAACATTAGCTTCTCAGTTCAGTCGTTTTTTCCTCTGATGTCTACGAGGCGTGATCATGAAGAAGAGCACACACACACACACACACACACACACACACACACACACACACACACACACACACACAGCAGTAGAGTTTTGGACCACCTGAGCCCGGCTGTGTGGTACTTTTGCTCTAATTGCTGCTCAGAGCCAGTTGGACGTCAGGCGGTGCAGCTAGCCCAGGGTTGTGTGTGTGTGTGTGTGTGTGTGTGTGTGTGTGTGTGTGTGTGTGTGTGTGTGTGTGTGTGTGTGTGTGTGTGTGTGTGTGTGTGTGTGTGTGTGTGTGTGTGTGTGTGTGTGTGTGTGTGTGTGTGTGTGTGTGTGTGTGTGTGTGTGTGTGTGTGTGTGTGTGTGTGTGTGTGTTGTGCTGTCCGTTTGGCCATGGTACAAAGTGACGGGATGAAGATGAAGATGGACTTCCTCGTCGATCTCCGTCTCGGCTTCCTCGCCTTTAAATTCAACAATGTGTGCAGCGGGGGGATCGAGCCTGCCAGTCGCCGATAAGGGTCCAAACCCCCTCCCCCCCCCCCCTCCCCCGAGGCGGTCTCACCTCTGAGCTGCAGGGCCGGCAGGTGGAGGGAGCGGATATCTCAGCGGCTCATTTTGCAGAAGTTAAAGCTCATTTCTGTCCCTTCATTCAGAGCTCAGAGGAGACTTCAGAGGACGGCTCGGATGGATTTCTGAGACCAAAAAAAAATCACCTGACTGTCAGAGAGAGAGAGCGAGCAGGTGCAGCCATGTGACCAGGG
>NW_027636781.1:17500-27500 GCF_947650265.1 Symphodus melops | reverse complement strand
ATACGAGTCGTTGTTTTTGCGTCACGTCTGGCTCAGTCGCATCACGTCCTGCTTCCTGAAGAGGAACAGAGAGGTACCTGTGAGGCACACCTGGGAGGCCTCCATGACCTCTCCTTGTCCAATCAGTGCGTTCTCCACCTGTTCACACCTCCCTCCCTCCGCTGCTGGCTGCTCACACCTCGTCCCTGCTTTCACAGCTCCCGCTCCCGGCTCGGCGTGACCCCGCTGTGACGCCGGCTGGAGGTGAGGAGGTGTCACACGTACACAGCTGGAAACAGCGTCTGATGAGCACGACTCACTGATGGTGACGGTCTGACAGGTTCGAGGAAGAAGAAGAGGAAGGAGCGTGATGAAGGAGTTTATGGAGTGTAGTTCACATGATATCCTGCACACGCAGCGTTTAACAAACAGGAGACGCTGAAGATGAGATGAAACAACCTCAATCACCCCTCTATGTGTCAACCAGAATAATCCGGATCACGTTTCTCATCAACCACCTTTTATCTTTTTAACCTCTGCACCATGTGGAGGACACTGTAGCTTCAGTGTTTAGCCAGCTCTACGTGTGGTGGACACTGTAGCTTCAGTGTTTAGCCAGCTCTGCATGTGGTGGCACTGTAGCTTCAGTGTTTAGCCAGCTCTGCATGTGGTGGCACTGTAGCTTCAGTGTTTAGCCAGCTCTGCATGTGGTGGACACTGTAGCTTCAGTGTTTAGCCAGCTCTGCATGTGGTGGACACTGTAGCTTCAGTGTTTAGCCAGCTCTCCATGTGGAGGACACTGTAGCTTCAGTGTTTAGCCAGCTCTGCATGTGGAGGACACTGTAGCTTCAGTGTTTAGCCAGCTCTGCATGTGGAGGACACTGTAGCTTCAGTGTTTAGCCAGCTCTGCATGTGGTGCCTTCAGAGCCCCACCTACCTTCTCTGGTCCAATCAGATCCAGAGCATTCAGGAGCAGAATCTAAAGTTTGAAGGAGGACATACTGGCTGCTGCATTGTTGAAGAAAAGCTTCAACACAGCAGGTTTCTTTCATGATCACACAGGAAGAGAGCAGCTCTCTGATTGGTCCTTTAACTTCAACATGTTTCCTTCATGTCTGATTCGCCTGTTTTTGATGTATTTTATTCTCTGCTCTGACCGCTCTCTCTCTCTCTCTCTCTCTCTCTCTCTCTCTCTCTCTCTCTCTCTCTCTCTCTCTCTCTCTCCCGGCAGGAGGAGCACCCAGTCAGCGGGGAAATCGCGCTCTCATCAGACGACCTCCACCTGGTGCTAGAAGTGGAGCGTAATCAGTGAGTCCCTCTTTCCCTCCTTTAGAGACAGACGTGATAATCGAAGCAGACCGCCTCCTCCCTCAGCCCGCTCTGTTCTTTTAGCCCAAGGTTAGCTGACGTCTCCACATGTTGAAAGCTTATTAAAGATTGAATGGATGTCCCCGGGATGTGGATGTGCTCGTGCTAATAGAGCTTGGTATCTGAATAAGCCAAAGGCCGGCAGGTTTCAGCTCCTGTTAGAGAAGGAAGCAGCTCAGACTGAGGTGGAAGAATCCGACAGAGGAAACGGTTTTGCTGCTGCGATCAGAATTTTTTCGATTTCAATTAAAAGTGAATAAAAAGAAGAATGTGTTGGAGTGTTCAAAACACACACACACACACACACACACACACACACACACACACACACACACACACACGTCTGAATCAAATTTAAAGGTTCTTTATTATCAAACTGATCTTTAGTCTGAAGGCTCAGAAGATGGAGCAGCTTTTTCTCTGCAGCCTTCGACTTTCTGAACGTCCAGAGAGTTCATGTTCGAGTTATAAAAACAGATTTCAAAATAAAATATCAAGAATCATTCTAAAAAATGTACACAATGTGTGTGTGCAGGACTGACGTCAAATCTGTCGTTTCTCCTTTTCTTGATGTCAATTCTTCGAAGCTTTGTTTTTGGGCTTTTGCTTTTATTTTGATAGGACAGCTGGCTAGGGTATATATATATATATACACACACACACACACACACACACACACACACACACCACTAGGCCGTCTGCATGCTGACACATTCATGATTAAGATAAAAATGTATGTATTGTTTGGATTCAAAACATTTTCATGCGAATCCAGAAAGACGTGTTTGTGGCGTGCGGATCGTCGACCTCGATAACGTAACGTCATGAAGGACGGTCAAAGTGAAGCGTCACGTGCAGCACAGATCCACACTCTGTGTGTGTGTGTGTGTGTGTGTGTGTGTGTGTGTGTGGGATAACATGGAGGGCAGCTCCGTCTGGACTCTGCACAGTAGACGTGCAGAGACTCTGAACATGCTGCAGGAGAAGCTGAACATGTGTGAGCACCTGGGAGGGATCAGAGAGAGAGAGAGCGGGCGAGCGAGCAGGGATCTCCACAGCTGTCCGGGGTTTTTCTATTTGCAGGGTTGAATGTGTTGAGTGAGGAGGGAGTCTTTTAATCCTTACAGGCGCTCTCTCAGTGAAATTTTAATTAGTGTAGTCGGAGTTTGATGAAAAGATTCCTGAGGCATAAAGACATCACTGAAGCTGCCTTTAGCCCCGCCCCCTCTCTGTGGATGCATGTTGTTAAAGAGCCTCTGGATCTGCTCCCACACACATCTCCATACATGCTCTGTTCTGATGTTCAGCATCAGTCTGCTCCTCCTCCAGGCACAAACACTGCTTCTGTATCCGTCACCTCAACTGTTGTTCTGTTGGAGTGATGGATGGAGTCATTGTGGAGAGATGCAGGAAACATTTTAGTGTGTGTGTGTGTGTGTGTTTCTAAAGCAGAGATAAGTGTGTGTGTGAGTGTGTGTGTGAGTGACACTTTTAAGGCTTTCAGTGTCTTTACATGCAGGATGCATGGGAGTTCAGTTGCTTGGAAACAGATTGAAGAGTTGAGAGTTGGAGGAGAGCGATGCAGGAAGTGACACAGACAGAAGAAGAAGAAGAAGAAACTCTGAGAGATGAAACACACAGACACACACACACAGACACACACACACACACACACACACACACACACACACTGACTCTGAGTCGGGGAGTCTCAGCGTGGATTACAGGTCACAGAGTTGGCACGGCGTGTGTTTATTTAAGTTTGGTCTGGAGCAGTGAATGTAGGTCAGACACTGAGGGACGCACGCAGACAGACCGGGGAATCACTGGGAATCTGACTGGGAATATATGCAGAGCCTCTTCCACCAGCAACGCACTGGAAGACCGCCAGGAAGAAACACACAAGGGAGGAGAGGAGAGGAGAGCGCCTGATTGGTCGTCTTTTAGAAGAGATTTATTGGACGGACAGATGATATCAGGGACGAAGAGGAGAAGGGAAAAGTGCAGGAAATACCTCGAAAGTCAGAGTGAAATTAGACTTGGACTAATCACTGAACATGATTCTGAACTCTGATAATAAAAACACTACAGATATGTTTGAGATGCTTTCAAATGATTCTAAAGCCAAGAAGATGCATTTATTATATCGTTTGTTGTGCCAAAAAGTGCAGTTCCTCCAGTGTCCACTAGAGTCTGTCTCCTGCAGTGAGTCAGTCTCCATAGCGCTCTATGTTAAAATGTCCAACTTTACAGCTGCAGTTCCTCCAGTGTCCACTAGAGTCTGTCTCCTGCAGTGAGTCAGTCTCCATAGAGCTCTATGTTAAAATGTCCAACTTTACAGCTGCAGTTCCTCCAGTGTCCACTAGAGTCTGTCTCCTGCAGGGAGTCAGTCTCCATAGAGCTCTATGTTAAAATGAAACAGTTTGGGTCTTCTCTGTACGGGCTGAATGTTTATAAAACTCACCTGTTTACATTATATTAAGACTTAAAGGGATGTAGAATTAGGGGGCGTGGCCTCTTTGAGTGACAGTTAGCAGCTGCTCGGTGTCACCGCTGATTCATTCCCTGACCTTTGACCTCTGAGTTGTGTTTGTGCTGTTTGAGTCTTTTAAATGTTTGTTCCTGTACATATCAGACTAATAATTTGTCTGTGAGCTTTCAGACCGCCCAACACGTCTGAGCTCCACTTTCTACCGACCAATCAGAACAGAACAATGTTTCATTTACATGCTAGCAACAACTAGCAGCTATCTGAGTCTGCGTTCTGAATGAAGCTCATTCAGTGTTTGTTTTTTCTCTCTTGTAGTCAGCCATCAAACTGCAGAGCATTGGTCCTGTTCAGAAATGTCCAGCTCACTCCCGTTTGTGAGACTGACAGCCTGGACCTGTAGAGTGTGACTCATTCTTTTCAAGGAGTCAAACATGGAGGACGACGACGACCGCTGTGGAATTAGAATGAGCTGGAATGTGCTGCTGGGGGGAGCTGACCTATACGCAGATCCTGAGAACAGATTGAACATGAGAGTTGGTGTGTAGGCGTGTGTGTGTGTGTCTGTGTGTGTGTGTGTGTGTGTGTGTGTGTCTGTGTGTGTGTGCGTGTGTGTGTGTCTGTGTGTCTGTGTGTGTCTGTGTGTGTGTGTGTGTCTGTGTGTGTGTCTGTGTCAGGCCAGGAATGCCAGCTGATGTCATGCTGGACTTGCCCGTGCTGGCTGAAGTCACAGAACAAACAGATGACGGGGGATTTACTGTTGCCGTGGTTGTGAATCATGTTTTACGCTCGTTCCCACTGAAATGTTCAAAACAATCAGAAACAATCAGAAACATTTAGAAACAATCAGAAACAATCAGAAACATTTAGAAACAATCAGAAACATTTAGAAACAATCAGAAACAATCAGAAACATTTAGAAACAATCAGAAACATTTAGAAACAATCAGAAACAATCAGAAACATTTAGAAACAATCAGAAACAATCAGAAACATTTAGAAACAATCAGAAACATTTAGAAACAATCAGAAACATTTAGAAACAATCAGAAACATTTAGAAACAATCAGAAACATTTAGAAACAATCAGAAACCAGCCTGCAGGGGGCGAACTTTGTCCCACTTCACAATGAAAGGCAGGAATGGTGCGTGGTCTCAACACGGCGCCCTGAGGCACGCCATCCTCGAGAGTTAGCTTCTGCTTGTCAGCAGCTTGAGGCTAAATTCACAGAAGTTGGTGATGAGTAACAGATGATATATTGTGCTGCTGCTTAAAGTCGTCCACTTGAATTATCGGTCAAAGAGAAGTTCGGCGTTTCGATGTTCTGGCTGTAAAACTTTACATACAAGAGCGCTGAAGAGCGACAGGAAGCAACGTGAGGAGAGATGACCAGGAGAGGCTTTCTTTGAACACATTCATGATAGCATCTTCTGATCCTCGCTAGCTTCCCTAAAATGTGTTTTTGATGGTCACACATGCCACGCCTCTGGACACGCCCCTGGACACGCCTATGGACACGCCCCTGGACACGCCCCTGGACACGCCTATGGACACGCCCATGGACACGCCTATGGACATGCCCATGGACACGCCTCTGGACATGCCTCTGGACACGCCCATGGACACGCCTATGGACACGCCCCTGGACATGCCTCTGGACACGCCCATGGACACGCCTATGGACACGCCCATGGACACGCCTATGGACATGCCCATGGACACGCCTCTGGACACGCCCCTGGACATGCCTCTGGACACGCCCATGGACACGCCTATGGACACGCCCCTGGACACGCCCCTGGACACGCCTCTGGACACGCCCATGGACACGCCCATGGACACGCCTATGGACACGCCCCTGGACACGCCTCTGGACACGCCCCTGCTTGTAGGAAACGACCACAGCTGAGAAGTTGACTGTTGTTTGTGTGAAATATGTTGCACTAAACCCCAACACACACACACACACACACACACACACACACACACACACACACACACACACACACACACACACAAATAATACAGCTTCACGGTTCAAGGTTTACTTTATTGTCAATTCCAAAATATGTCAGACATACAGTGAAATGGAAATGGCGTTTCCCCTTCCCACAGAATGCTTCCTTCATGAATGAAGATGGCGTTCAAAGATGACTCCATGTTGAATTTTGCAGAATAGCTAAACAGTATTTCCACTCTGAGATATCAGAAGTCTCCTCCTGCTGTCCTGAGGGGACAAACACCAGCTCTGAGGACTGCTGTTTGCCAGTTTAGATGAAATGAGAGCAGACAGGAGATCGGACCCTCGGCGTTCTCAGCAGCTCATTATTGTTACGATCGCACCCTCTGGATCAAACCCAGAGATTTATTCTGTCCACAATAATTATTTCCTGGAAAGCAGAGCAATGAAGAAAGCAATTTCCTCATCCGGCAGGACATAATCTTGTAAGAGGCGAGCTAATTCTTAAAGAGAGAGAATTAAGCCGCCTTCCAGGGAGGGAAACGTCAAAGGAAAGAAACACAGGATGTGTTTGAGATGGAGCTGGCACACTGAGGAAGGTAACGCTGGTCACACGGCTCAGACCTCTGAAGCTTCCTGACGCTCGGACTGGATGAAGCATGTTTAGATGTTTAAAGGCTGGTGAGTTGGAGAAGCTGCAGCAGGTTGTGATGGCTCTAACTGGTCATGTGATCAGAGTGTCAGGTCAAACCAGGAAGTGGGCCGCGGTATGATGTCATCTTTGAGCTCGATGTCGTGAAGGCTCAGTGAGAGGACGAGGTGACCACGCCGCCATCACCGCGTTACAGTGTGTGTGTGTCTGACTGTGTGTGTGTGTGTGTGTGTGTGTCTGACTGTGTGTGTGTGTGTGTGTGTGTGTGTGTGTGAATGTGTGTGTCTGACCGTGTGTGTGTGTGTGTGTCTGATTGTGTGTGTGTGTGTGTCTGACTGTGTGTGTGTGTGTGTGTGTGAATGTGTGTGTGTGTGTGTGTGTGTGTGTGTCTGACTGTGTGTGTGTGTGTGTCTCTCTCTCGCTCTTCTGTAACAAAGTCAGACTGGGACACCAGCATGACGTGGTCGTGGACTCCATATTAATATCTTTGATGATAAAAATCATTTTTTATTTCTTTTATCTTTGTGAGTCACGTGACGGAGCAGAAATGCTCTCTGACAGGGTCAGAGGAGCGTCCAGGGTTCGATTCCCACGGACGGCGTGCCAGCAGCCTCACTGTGTCGCTGAGTGAGCGGGCAGCGCTTCATGTTAGCATGTTGATACATGAGTCCATTGGGCTGACTGATGTGAGCTGAGCTGCACGCGGTGCTGACGTGGAGGCGTCCGACCTGACGAGGTGTTAATGAGGACGGAGTCCTGGGAGAGTCGGAGGAGTTTGGAGGGAGAGCTCTCTCCTGGCAGCTTCCTTTATCGATCCTCCTCGGGAACTCGTCTGTTTGAAGTTGGCTGCAGCCCCAGCAGTCTCTCCACTTTAATAGTGATTCAAATCAATAATGAGCTTTGTTCTGTTAATCTGCTCTAATCCCGCTCGGGTTGTCAGCTCAGGCGATGACTGGCAGCTCCGAGCCGCCTTCACCTTTTTTTTTCTCTTTTTAATCCCGCTCGGGTTTGGAGGCGCTTCAGCTGGCAGGATGCAGGGATGGAGGGATGAGGAGGAGACGTGTGACTCACAACCAGGAAGTGAATCGTCCTTCAAACACTCAGTGCAGTGTGGGAAAAACAAACAGAGACACGGCGAAGGTCAGACGAGCTCGCAGGAAACAGACGAGGAGAGAGAAGAACAGGTGTTCACTTCTCAGATGTGAGCGTGCCATTTTACCTGTAAATCAGGCTTTCTGCTGCTGGAGCTTATTAGAAACATGCAGAGGCTTTTTAGCTCGGGTACAATCACTTCTATCTGAAGCAGTTCCACTGCCCGCTTCCATCGCTGCAACACCTGTTCACCTGATAACTGCTCTCATATCTGGCAAACCCAGGGGCGTCCAAAACGGCCTTCTGTACAGGAAGGATCGAACCGCACCAACCGCCTTTCACAGCTGTTATTTTCAGTTACATTATAAACTCTCCCGAACAAATGGATCATTGTGATTCACTCCTTTATTTGTTTCCTTGTTGATATTCTGTAATTAAAAGCAGGTGTTTCTTTCTCCTGTGTGCAGAGGAACGCCTGTTGGAGCAGCTGTGCAGCTTTTAAATATCTTAATACTACTCACATGCCTGCACTGACACACACACACACACACACACACACACACACACACACACTGACTGCATTGTTTGTTTCCCTGAAGACAGCGCAGCCTCATCTGTCAGTCTGACCTTCTGAAAGAGAGACTCTGAGACACACCAGGACCACGCTGCGGTCCTGCAGGGGGCTTCTGTCGACGTGTCGTATTTCAGGACAATGACTGATGACCCGCTCAAATCCACCAACATGCACCTTTGTGACAGTACAATCAGACACACACATTCAGAGGGCTGACAACACCACCCACATCTCTGCAGGTTTCCATCTTAAATATTTAGAACTCGACTCACGTCGCCATTATTTTGTAATGTGATGAGTCAGTGAGCTCAGCTTTTTATCCACACCAGTGTCCTCGCTCCTCTTCATCATGTGTGTGAAGTGTGTTGTTGTAAATCCACTCTGATCCTGTATTTGATCATGTCTATAAACCCCTCTATTTCAGCCCTGCTCAGAACAGGCTGTTTCTGTGTCTGTAGCTTTAAATATGTAAATGAGCTGTGTCTGACCACGCCCCCTCTCTGGAAGGGCTCGGGTGTACTCGCTGCTTTCTGGCTCCATGTCCTATTGTTTACGGTGAGAAGGCAGACTCAGAGGGCAGAACAAACACCTAGCTGTGGGAGTGTCACCCACCTGGGGGAGGGGCTACTGCCCTTTGTGATGTCATGAAGGGAACATCTCCAAACGGCCTGTTTGAGCACACATTTTCTGAAAAGTAGAGCAGGCAGAAGACGGAGAGGATGGACGAGAGACATGTTAGAGGAACATGAAAGGAGATTTTTCTTTTTCTTCTGATATATTTTCTGTAAATTCTGTGAAAGAAAAAACAGCTCCAGTGAATAAACTGTCGTTGACCTGCAGCAGTGTAGAAAGTTATTTTCTTCACTCTGACCTGCAGACACACTTAACAACCAACCTCAAGCTGACGACATGCTGCGTTCACACTCTTTAACCTGAACCAACACAAGCCTCCATGTTTGTCGCTCTGCCTCTAATTGGCCCCGACGCCTGTGCATGCCCCGTCAGCTCCCCGAGCCGCCGGTGCAGGCTCAAGGTTAACGGCTTCAGGAGGAAATCAAAAAGTGATGATTGCTCAGGACGAACAGGGCAGAAACCTCTGTCCTGTTTTAACCTCAGCGCTCAGCAACAGGAAGCTTCTGCCTGCATCGCTGCGTCTGTCTGTTCCTCACCTGCAATCAAACATGTCGCTCTGTTCACTGGCATTAACCAATCCTGTTCAAGAACTCTGAGTGTGGGTTCTCCCGCTGTGCTCCTCCCTCCTGCTCGTCAGACTGGAGACTCAAGACACGCCCTCAGTGAAGGACACGCCTCTCAGTGAAGGACACGCCTCTAAGTGAAGGACACACCTCTAAGTAAAGGACACGCCTCTCAGTGAAGGACACGCTTCTAAGTGAGGGACACGCCTCTAAGTGACGGACACGCCTCTAAGTGAAGGACACGCCTCTAAGTGAAGGACACGCCTCTCAGTGAGGGACACGCCTCTAAGTGAAGGACACGCTTCTAAGTGAGGGACACGCCTCTAAGTGACGGACACGCCTCTAAGTGAGGGACACGCCTCTAAGTGAGGGACAGGCCTCTAAGTGAGGGACACGCCTCTAAGTGACGGACACGCCTCTAAGTGAGGGACACGCCTCTAAGTGAGGGACACGCCTCTAAGTGACGGACACGCCTCTAAGTGACGGACACGCCTCTAAGTGAAGGACACGCCTCTAAGTGAAGGACACGCCTCTAAGTGAAGGACTCGCCTCTAAGTGAAGGACACGCCTCTAAGTGAGGGACACGCCTCTAAGTGAGGGACACGCCTCTAAGTGAGGGACAGGCCTCTAAGTGAGGGCCACGACTCTAAGGGAGGGACACGCCCCCTGCACACAAGACAATGATTTTTC
>NW_027636781.1:0-12500 GCF_947650265.1 Symphodus melops | reverse complement strand
TAGATCCTGTTGATCTGCAGCGTGTTCACGCAGCGTTCTGACCTTTGCTCACTCTGCTCCAGGACGAGCTCGGTGACCTCTCCTATGTCATGTCCTTCAGAGGTTAAGCGTGCTCAGGCACAGACGGTCTCCTGTGATTGGTCCCTGAGTGAAGCACACATATCCATGAGCAGGTCTGAGTAGTTCGAGCTTGAGGAGGACGTCTTGTTTTTCTTTATTAAACTCAGTGAAACGTTATGATCAGGTTCGCTCAAATCAAAGGTTCATCATGGAGAATTAAAACAGCCATATCACCGAGGGAAGCAGCGAACAGCTGGAGGGCGACGCAGTGAGACGCAGTGAGACGCAGTGACAGGAAGACGCAGTGAGACACAGTGAGGGGAAGACGCAGTGAGAGGACGACGCAGTGAGGGGTAGACGCAGTGAAATGAAGACGCAGTGAGAGGACGACGCAGTGAAATGAAGACGCGGTGAGAGGACGACGCAGTGAAATGAAGACGCAGTGAGAGGACGACGCAGTGAAATGAAGATGCAGTGAAATGAAGACGCAGTGAGAGGAAGACGCAGTGAGAGGAAGACGCAGTGATAGGAAGACGCACTGATGGGAAGACGCAGTGAGGGGAAGACGCAGTGAGGGGAAGACACACTGATAGGAAGACGCAGTGAGGGGAAGACGCAGTGAGGGGACGACGCAGTGAGAGGAAGACGCAGTGAGGGGAAGACACACTGATAGGAAGACGCAGTGAGGGGAAGACGCAGTGAGGGGAAGACACACTGATAGGAAGACGCAGTGAGGGGAAGACGCAGTGAGGGGACGACGCAGTGAGAGGAAGACGCACTGAGAGGAAGACGCAATGAGAGGAAGACGCACTGAGGGGAAGACGCAGTGAGAGGAAGTCGCACTGAGGGGACGACGCAGTGAGAGGAAGACGCAGTGAGGGGACGACGCAGTGAGAGGAAGACGCAGTGAGAGGAAGACGCACTGAGAGGAAGACGCAATGAGAGGAAGACGCACTGAGGGGAAGACGCAGTGAGAGGAAGTCGCACTGAGGGGACGACGCAGTGAGAGGAAGACGCAGTGAGGGGACGACGCAGTGAGAGGAAGACGCAGTGAGAGGAAGACGCAGTGAGGGGACAACGCAGTGAGAGGAAGACGCAGTGAGAGGAAGACGCAGTGAGAGGAAGACGCAGTGAGGGGACGACGCAGGGAGGGGACGACGCAGTGAGGGGACGACGCAGTGAGAGGAAGACGCAGTGAGGGGACGACGCAGTGAGAGGAAGACGCAGTGAGAGGAAGACGCAGTGAGGGGACAACGCAGTGAAATGAAGACGCAGTGAGAGGACGACGCAGTGAGGGGAAGACACACTGATAGGAAGACGCAGTGAGGGGAAGACGCAGTGAGGGGAAGACGCAGTGAGGGGACGACGCAGTGAGAGGAAGACGCAGTGAGAGGAAGACGCAGTGAGGGGACGACGCAGTGAAATGAAGACGCAGTGAGAGGAAGACGCAGTGAGAGGAAGACGCAGTGAGGGGAAGACGCAGTGAGGGGAAGATTCAGTGAGAGGAAGACGCAGTGAGGGGACGACGCAGTGAGAGGAAGACGCAGTGAGAGGAAGACGCAGTGAGAGGAAGACGCAGTGAGGGGACGACGCAGTGAAATGAAGACGCAGTGAGAGGAAGACGCAGTGAGAGGAAGACGCAGTGAGGGGAAGATTCAGTGAGAGGAAGACGCAGTGAGAGGAAGACGCAGTGAGGGGACGACGCAGTGAGAGGAAGATGCAGTGAGAGGAAGACGCAGTGAGAGGAAGACGCAGTGAGAGGAAGACGCAGTGAGGGGACGACGCAGTGAAATGAAGATGCAGTGAGAGGAAGACGCACTGAGGGGAAGACGCAGTGAGGGGACGACGCAGTGAGAGGACGACGCAGTGAGAGGAAGACGCAGTGAAATGAAGACGCAGTGAGAGGAAGACGCAGTGAGAGGAAGACGCACCGAGGGGAAGACGCACCGAGGGGAAGACGCACCGAGGGGACGACGCAGTGAGGGGACTACGCAGTGAGAGGACGACGCAGTGAGAGGAAGACGCAGTGAGGGGACGACGCAGTGAGAGGAAGACGCAGTGAGAGGAAGACGCAGTGAGGGGAAGACGCAGTGAGGGGAAGACGCAGTGAGAGGAGTCCACTGAGTTAGAATATGAACACTTGTAGGAACATGTGTTTGACCCTCTGACAGCGACTTTGCGATGCGGCCCACCTGTTGAACACTCCTGCTTTATGGAGCTTCAGGCGAGAAGTTCTGCTTTCTGAGCAGCTCGCGGAGCTACATTCACAGCTAGCGCTCCTGGTCTGAGAGCCGCTCCGCCTCGAGCACTGTTTACATTTAACATGCAGCGTGTGGCGCTCTGCTTCATGCAGATGCTGGACCCACTGTGTTTCCTGCTGGTCCCTGCAGGTCTCAGGAGATGAAAACCCTCTCACAGAGCAGGGACGGCGTGTTAGCTCGCTCTGAGCCGTGTGTCAGAGGAGCGGGCGAGCTCTATGAGTAGATGTTGTTGACTCTGCGGTTTGTGGTGATCCACCCATCCTGTTCGAAAAGAAGAGCAGTAAACACCTGCAGGAAAGAACTCTGCATGTTTATCACGTGTTTTTATCCGAGTGTGTAAAGAGACACTGTCAGGTTGAGTGTGGCTGCTCTGCAGGACAGACTCTCATTCTGGAGACTTCCTCCAGCTCACAGCTTTCATGAGCTGATCCCAATTTAGAGGAAGTCTACACGACATCTGAGCAGCCTCCATCCACTCATCCTCTCCTGAAGCTTATAAAGGAGCTGAATGATGAAAACTAAGAGGAGGGAAGACAATGGGTACACACACACACACACACACACACACACACACTGTCCTGCTGTTTATCCTCGCCGGCTCATTAGACTGAATTTCATCCACACTCCATGCAGCCGTCTGCTCTCCCTCGTCCTCATAGAGACGCCATTACTTTTAGAGTATTGCAGCGGTTTGACCCTGGTGTGTGTGTGTCTGTGTGTGTGTGTGTGTGTGTGTGTGTGTGTGTGTGTGTGTGAGCTGAAGCTCAGAGGGACAGGAAACGGCTGGGTGTGTTTGTGCAATGATTCAGTATCAGAGACGTTGACGAGTTCTTCCACATCCAGCGGCTCTTTTTTAACGAGCGAGCTGGACGAGGACGCCGCAGCACAAAATATAAAATCAACCACATGAGGCTGCTTTTTTTTATTATTATTATTATTATTTCTCAAGATAACATACCGAGGTAGTGGTCCTCGATTTTACAGTTACAATTTCTGTTTACAATTTTCTTTTAAGCATTTTTTCCCACCCAACCCTTAAAGGGAGATAGATAGATAGATAGATAGATAGATAGATAGATAGATAGATAGATAGATAGATAGATAGATAGATAGATAGATAGATACTTTATTGATCCCGAGGGAAATTCAGGACCACTTCAGAGACCAACAATACACTAAAAAAATGTAGCAAGATGCTATATTACACAATATGTCATGTAGCTGTAAAACCTGGGATCGAACCTCCGACCGTACATATTAAAGGCCGTCGGCGAGTGGTCCGCTCTCTCCAAACCCGTCGGCCATATTTAGGTCAGCGTCGCTTGTGAGAGGAGGAAGCTCTCTGATTGGCTGATGGGAGGTTTCATTTATCTTCAGCTCTCAGGTGCAGTAAAGTCCCCGAGCACGCCGCTGTAGGATCCACGCTGCCTCCCTGGAGTGCAGGATGAACGTGCTGGTTGGCCGTCGTTGGACCCGCTCGGTGCGTCAGATCCTTTTAAGACGACGGACTCGAAGTTGATGCTTTATTGTTTCCTTAAAATCAGTTTATCGATCGATCGCCTCGTTGACCTTCTCCACCTCTCCTCTCCTTAAGTGGTGCCGAGAACGAATTCGACATTTCATTTCACGGCTTCTGTTAATCAGACGTCGATTAGGCCTTTGGAGACATTTCAGAGCCATCTTTGTGTCTCCATGATACGTCCACTTTGAAGGACACCTGCGGAGAAAAGCAATCAGCTCTTCCTGAAAGCTCTGTGTAAATACAGAAGAAGACGGACTCTCAGTCTGTGAAAACAAATTATCTTTCCAGGACTGCCACGACCGACGCTCTCAGAGCAAACTGTCTGCAGTTAAAGGGCTGAGAAAGCTGGATTATGTTCCTTTACGATCCCCCTCCATGAATAATACAATCGGGCCCCCGGGACCAAATGGAGATTGGGCTCCTCTTTTCATGTCCGTCATCCATTTTGCTCCGGGATCTGCAGCCAGAGACGGCCTCCTGGTTGGTCAGATATTCAGCCGCACACAGAGCCGGCGCCCGTGTCCTTGCGGTACCTCTGCTCCGTCACGTCTGTTCAGGGACGTCCCGACATTTTGACTCTCCTTTCGTCCTTCTGGACATGACGGATGTCACATTTTCTCCTCTCTCTGGTTGAAAAGGAGCCAAACTCTTTTGTTACAAGGTGACCTTATAAAATTCACCAAACAATCATTTTTCTTCAGGTCTTTGAGAAAACATGGCGGGAGGCTCTTCGGTTTAAGATTCTAATTATTTCTGATCATATCTTAAAGTGACTCATCTGATTTTATCATATTTATTTGGTAATCTGTCACGACTCACAGCCGTCCAGACCAGTGAGCTTTATTCTGTAGTGTCCAATAAGTAACCTGTAACTCTGCCCCCTAGTGTTTAAAATGAGTACTGCAGTCTAAACTCTAATCATCACAGAGAGCTGCCTCCCCCCCTCCTCTCACACAGGTCAGCATGTGGTGGACACTGTAGCTTCAGTGTTTAGCCGGCTCTGCATGTGGTGGACACTGTAGCTTCAGTGTTTAGCCGGCTCTGCATGTGGTGGACACTGTAGCTTCAGTGTTTAGCCAGCTCTGCATGTGGTGGACACTGTAGCTTCAGTGTTTAGCCAGCTCTACATGTGGTGGACACTGTAGCTTCAGTGTTTAGCCAGCTCTGCATGTGGTGGACACTGTAGCTTCAGTGTTTAGCCAGCTCTGCATGTGGTGGACACTGTAGCTTCAGTGTTTAGCCAGCTCTGCATGTGGTGGACACTGTAGCTTCAGTGTTTAGCCAGCTCTGCATGGGCCTGTAAAGCTTTCTGCGTTCTAACCTCTCTCCATGTTTCATCTCCAACATTGATCCTAGTTTGAGCAGCTTTCTGCTGCTGGAGCTTATTAGAAACATGCAGAGGCTTTTTAGCTCGGGTACAATCACTTCTATCTGAAGCAGTTCCACTGCCCGCTTCCATCGCTGCAACACCTGTTCACCTGATAACTGCTCTCATATCTGCCAAACCCAGGGGCGTCCAAAATGGCCTTCAAAGCCCCGCCTACCTTCTCTGGTCCAATCAGATCCAGAGCATTCAGGAGCAGAATCTAAAGTTAGAAGGAGGACATACTGGCTGCTGCATTGTTGTCAGAGAAGCTTCAACACAGCAGGTTTCCTTCATGATCACACAGGAAGAGAGCAGCTCTCTGATTGGTCCTTTCATGTAGGCTTATTTCTGCTGTTGTTTCAGGATCAAACTTAAATAAATCTCCTGTCCCGGCCTCACTTCTTCATTCTTTGGGCTCCACTGATGAAGGAAAACTTGAGTTGTTGGCGTGTGCATTAAACTGGAGGAAGCTTCTCGTCTTTTGTTCCCGTCTGCAAACTGAGCTCTCGGCGAATCACAACAGAAGTGCAGACAAAGAGAGTTTGCACGCAGCAGATCAGAATTTGCATGAGATTTGATCCAATCAGAGTGAAAGCACCGTTTGGATCTTTTCCTCCCGTCTCGTTCCTCGACTCCATCAACATGAAAGAGCGCGCTCCTGCTGATCCAACATTTCATTTGGAGGAGATTATGCTTTCTGCAATCAAGCTTTAGCAATATCAAGAAAATGGTACGGAGACGTCAGCAAACAGAGAAGCTATGAATATGATTGAAGCTTTGTCTGACGTGGCACTTATTCTTCAAAGCAGAAGTCTCAGTCAGCAGACACACTGTGAGCGTCTGTCTCACGTCCTCATGCAGAGGACGTGCTGCAGGTTGAGTCCTCTCACCTGCTCTGTAGTAAAACCTCGACCTGTGAGTTTGTTTATACGATGACCTTTGGTGGTTGGCGGTGAGATCGTCCTGAAGAGTGAGTTGTATAAAGAGGACGTCCCTGCCGGAGGTCGTCAGGGACGCCTCGAGTTGAGCGAGACGAGGGAGGACAGTGATTAGTGGACAGGAAGTGTTTCCTCTCTCGACCTTCTTCTGCGGAGTCGTCCAATAACCTTCCTCTCTGTTCTTGTTTTCCAGCGAGCTCTTGGGTCCAGACTTCACAGAGACGTATTACTCCGAGGACGGGCAGCCGGTGACGGTGGACGGTTACAATTACACCGTAAGTATGGAGTTTATTTAAGCTTCTTATAAACTGACTGATCGATTATTTTGACCATCAGAATGTGTTGATCTGAACCGGAACAAACACAGCAGCCATAATCGACACATCTGTCCGACCAGCGATCGGTTTGTTCTGTCCTCCGACTTTAAGAGATTTAGTTTGTGCAGCATCGATCACATGGAGTGATTCAGATTTAAACCCCGCCTTGAATTAGATAAATAGCCAATCGTACATTTGGATTTTGCCTTGTCTTGGCACACGCTCCCTGGACAGCCCCCCCTGGACACGCCCTCTGGACACGCCCTCTGGACACGCCCTCTGGACACGCCCCCTGATGCAGACAGTTCCCTCCATAATGAAAGGTTGAAGCTGTCAGCATCTTGTTTTTAAAGCAGCGTTCGTGCGTGTTTGGTCTGCACGCACACGCCGTCCCGTCGGGTCGATTTAGTTTAAAATAGACAGAAGTTTCTTTGTTCTGGTGACGTCTTTATTTGTTGTCTGAATCATTTAGTCTGTTTGATCCTTTCTGCGCTCGCTCGCCGACAAACACAGGATCGTGTTTTCTTTGAGTTCTCGTCAGTGAGTCAGAGCTGAAGCTTTGATTGAACGTAACACGTTTCATAAAGTCTCAAACATCCTTCTTTGATTTCTTTCATTAATCAGATTTCTTACGACCGTGAAGGAGGCGTCTCAGCGGCATGTCGCCGCTCATGCATAAGTTATGAAGCGCTTTATTAACGCTGTCGGCCATGTGTGTGTGTGTGTGTGTGTGTGTGTGTGTGTGTGTGTGTGTGTGTGTGTGTGTGTGTGTGTGTGTGTGTGTGTGTGTGTGTGTGTGTGTGCGCGTGTGTGTGTCTGTGTGTAGGTGTGCGCGCGGCCGTGCGTGTGTGTGTGTAGGTGTGTGTGTGTAGGTGTGCGTGCGGCCGTGCGTGTGTGTAGGTGTGTGTGTGTGCGTGTGTGTGTGTCTGTGTGTAGGTGTGCGCGCGGCCGTGCGTGTGTGTAGGTGTGTGTGTGCGTGTGTGTGTGCGCGTGTGCGTGTGTGTGCGTGTGTGTGTCTGTGTGCGTGCGGCCGTGCGTGTGTGTAGGTGTGTGTGTGCGTGTGTGTGTGCGCGTGTGCGTGTGTGTGCGTGTGTGTGTAGGTGTGCGTGCGGCCGTGCGTGTGTGTAGGTGTGTGTGTGCGTGTGTGTGTGTGTGCGTGTGTGTGTGTGCGTGTGTGTAGGTGTGTGTGTGTGCGTGTGTGTGTGTGTGCGTGTGTGTGTGTGTGCGTGTGTGTGTGTGTGTGCGTGTGCGTGTGTGTGTGTGCGTGTGTGTGTGTGTGTGCGTGTGTGTGTGTGTGCGCGTGTGTGTGTGTGTGTGTGTGTGTCTGTGTGTAGGTGTGCGTGCGTGTGTGTAGGTGTGTGTGTGTGTGTGCGTGTGTGTGTGTGTGCGTGTGTGTGTGTGTGTGCGTGTGTGTGTGTGTGTGCGTGTGTGTGTCTGTGTGTAGGTGTGTGTGTGTGTGTGTAGGTGTGTGTGTGCGTGTGTGTGTGTAGGTGTGTGTGTGTGTGTGTGTGTGTGTGTGTGTGTGCGTGTGTGTGTGTGTGTAGGTGTGTGTGTGTGTGTGTGTGTGTAGGTGCGTGTGTGTGTGTGTGTAGGTGCGTGTGTGTAGGTGTGTGTGTGTGTGTGTGTGTGTGTGTGTGTGTGTGTGTGTGTGTAGGTGCGTGTGTGTAGGTGTGTGTGTGTGTGTGTGTGTTTTGCTGGATCACATTAAAACATCTGAAGAAAGACGATGTCGAACCTTTGTGACACCAAAACTGAAAGAAGGAAACAGATGATCAGAAAAAGTTTTAAAAAATAAAAAAAAGAATCTGTAAAGTTAAAGGCGGAGTCAAACGTTCAAACTTGGCCCCTCCTTCTCCTGAGGCTCCGCCCCCTGCAGGATGTAGTGTGTACGTTTACTGCTCGTAGCTACTCTGCAAGCTAACGCACGCTAACACAAGCTAACCGCCGGTGTTTGTCAGCTTCCTGTCCAACAGGAAGTAGATCAACTCCACGTCCACGAGCCCCCCCCCCCCCCCCCCCCCGTGAGAAAAACATCATGCTTCGTGTCTTTCTGGAGACAGATACTTTTTTTTTTTCTGAATGTGTGAGGTCATTTTCTTCTTCTCTGGTTTTCTGGCGCTGAGACTCTAAATGAAGTTAAAAATAAACTTTTCTTTTCTGATTTCCTCTTTTGGGTTTTTTTTTTTTTTTTTACGGAGTCACAATCCTCTCCACGCTGCAGCGTCTCAAGTCTCTTCATCTCCGTCTTGAAACACTTATCAGGATCTCTGCAGACGCCTCTCATCTCCACTCTCTCTCAACATCAGAGCTGTGTGAGCGCTCTGATTGGTCCTTTGATTAACGAGCTGTTAAGTGCCGCCTCACAGAAACCGAATCATGAGCTCGTCCTCTGTGGACCTTTTTATTCTAACGCTTCAGAACGGCTTCATTCAGGGATCCAAACCGTCTGTAAATAAATGAAGCTGATCATGAGTCAGATTGTTTACGACCAATCACAACAGGAGGGATTTCAGGTGGATCCACAGAGAGGGGAACCAACGCTAAGCGTTAGCTCGCAGCGCGGGTAATAATGCTGCTAGCTCGCTCTGCATGCATGTGAGCCATCAGCTCCTCCTGCAGCCTGTCATCACGCCGCTCCCCGTCCAGCCCGGCGCTCCAGGCTGAGAGCTCGCAGCACACGGAGACTTCAGACTGATGTCAGGGAGTCAGCACAGCAGAAAAGCTTAACCCTTTGTACCAGACAGACTCTTTGTGAAGCGCGCCCTCTCCCAGGTCAGGATTCTGTATCTCTGACTCCATGCCAGAAAAGAAAAGAGCTGATTGGGTGGCTGAGAGGGGTCCTGGGCTGTGGGGGGTTAGGGCTCCTGGGCTGTGGGGGGTCAGGGATCCTGGGTTGTGGGGGATCAGGGATCCTGGGTTGTGGGGGATCAGGGATCCTGGGCTGTGGGGGATCAGGGGTCCTGGGTTGTTGGGGGTCAGGGCTCCTGGGCTGTGGGGGGATCAGGGATCCTGGGTTGTGGGGGATCAGGGATCCTGGGCTGTGGGGGATCAGGGCTCCTGGGCTGTGGGGGGTCAGGGGTCCTTTCATGCAGACCGGAGCGCTCCTGAGCAGGAAGTGACCTGACTCTTTTCCAGATTTGGTCCGCCCCGGGACTTGAACCCTAACCCGGGTCTCTGCACACTGAGCCACTGCGGTGTAACAAACAGAAGAGCGTTTATTTACCTGCTCGTCACGTGGTCACGCGGCGGCGGAGCGTGCTAACTTTTTAATGAAGACGTTTTCACGCCGCTGCGTCGTCTGATATCGGCTCATCTGCAGCCTCGTCAGGCGTGCGGTGAGAAAGTGTCGCTCTATTAATAGACGCTCTTTAAGGGATTAAACGGCGTTCTCAGGAGGACTGGAACGCGCTCCACAGAGGCTGACAGGTGAAACATCTCTTTATTCTGCAGCACAGTCAAACCATCCTCCATCACTTCAAAGGAGCTGCAGCTGGATTTAAAGGAGCGTCTTCGCCTCCCTTTGTTAGTCAGCTGGTATTTTTAGAGTTACACGCCGCGCCTGTCACACTTAATCTGTTACGAGCGGCGAGGAGCGAAGCTGAAGTTCGACGACACACAAACGTTACATCCAGGTTTGTCTGTTTGATGAGCCGGCGCCAAACTGTGAGAGTGAAAGAGGAGGAACATGTCAGACAGTTTGTGTGTTGGAACATCAGAGTGTTTACCCGGCGTGTGCTGGAGCCTGACCGCCACGCCTCGCCGGCCTCACTCTCACTCCGGCTGCAGAGAGTAAACTCAGGAGGTCAAAGGTCATCAGAATACGTGTGCATTCAAAGAAATGAAAGAATAAAGGAAACAACTCCAGAACTGTTTCCACGGCTCACACAAAGACTGTAAACATGGACGAAGCCTGAGTGACCCGTCTGTTCCTACAGGGGGCGCCGGAGACCCGTGGATGGCGGTGGCACATCCACACTAAACGAGCCTGACTTGTGAAACATGGCGAAGGAGCAGCTGTAGTGTTTGAAACGGTTCAGAAGCTCGAGCTTGTATTCATCATCCTGTTTACAAGTGGAAACTGAAATTCAAAGATCAAAGAATGACATCTTTAAAGGATGCAGCGAGAGCGAGCGAGCGAGCGAGCGAGCAACGGTGCGAGGACGCGGTGCGAGATGTTGCTGAACATCTTTATTTAAAGATCTAAAGAACTCAATGTTTACGCTCTAAAGTTCATGTGATGCAACAAACCCTCCAGTGATGAGAAAAGTCCATCCTCTCCGTCTTCTGCCTGCTCAAACAGGCCGTTTGGAGATGTTCCCTTCATGACATCACAAAGGGCAGTAGCCCTCCCCCAGGTGGGTGACACTCCCACAGCTAGGTGTTTGTTCTGCCCTCTGAGTCTGCCTTCTCACCGTAAACAATAGGACATGGAGCCAGAAAGCAGCGAGTACACCCGAGCCCTTCCAGAGAGGGGGCGTGGTCAGACACAGCTCATTTACATATTTAAAGCTACAGACACAGAAACAGCCTGTTCTGAGCAGGGCTGAAATAGAGGGGTTTATAGACATGATCAAATACAGGATCAGAGTGGATTTACAACAACACACTTCACACACATGATGAAGAGGAGCGAGGACACTGATTTCACCTGAAGAAGAAGAGGAGGTCATGTGACCTTTAAAACCTCTAATCTCATTGGATGTTGGCCTCATGAGTTCAGAAGTCTTTGTAACAACCTGTTTAAACCAAACTGTTGTAAAGCTGTTTGAACACTGAGCTGAAAACATGTTTGATGTTCAGGTCTGTTCACACACTGAGCCCCCCCCCCCCCAGGACTGCAGCCACGTCGGCCCTGGCACAGACTAATTGCTGGATGTTGGCAGGTGTGGAGGTTGAGCTCTGTTTAAATAAAAGAGTTAATTAAACAGTGTGATGAGCTGACTGACACTTTGAAACGCTTGAAAAAGTCCAGAGAGTGACGTGACGGCAGGATTTAAAACCTTGTGGTAACAAATCCTCTTTTTTAACATGAACGTGAGCTCTTTGGAGCCAGAGGCAGAGCGGCTGTCAGAACTACTCAAAGGTCTGATACCTTCAGAGCTTAGGCAGAGTCTTTTGTTCCCCCTCTCTCGGGTGTGAGCCGTTTGTTCTGCAGCGAGCTGTTTCAGGTATTCAAAAGTTTCCTCCGCTTTTATTTCTCCCATGAAAGAGAAATAATTGCGGTGTTAGCAGGAGGAGCAGAAAAGGCAACAATCCCGTCACTTCTTTCTGGAAACATAAATATTATGTGGCTGTTCGTCGGCTGTAATTCTGTAAGAGAGAAAAAAAAAGGAGCGTGTGGTTTGTGAGAGGAGAAGGGGAACGCAGCTGCCGGCGTGTGCACAAGCTGTGCATTTCAAACAACCTGTTTGTACGTGTAAATCTCAGTAATCATCAGAGTGCTGCTCTTCTGAGTGAAGCATCTTTATGTCCACGTGTTTATGCAGAATCATGTCTCGATGATTCTGTCTGAACACGACTGCTGATCGTTCCTGCTGCAGCCTATAAAGGGGACAAATTATCCCCACCTTGAATCATCAGTGTTTCTGAGCTTTGGTCCAAATATCACATGAGTCAAGCAGCAGAGGATGTGACCCAGCTCTCTCTGAACACTCCGTTTGGTGTGTGTGTCTCTTTAAATGCAATAAGCCCCCGCCCCCCTGAGTTTTCCCTGTAGACATCACTCTTCTGTAGAGAGAATAAAAATGGGCCGACCTGCTCAAAAGTTTATCTCTAGTGTGGAGGCGGGAGGTGGGAGGAGATACCAGGAGAGGGGAGGGGCTTATTTGACCACAATCCCACTGTGACATCACAAGGGGAGCACATTGTAAACGGAGCATGTTTCTCTGAGCTGTCAGACATCTGCAGAGCACAAACGAAGGACTGGATGGATTTATTTCACGTGTTGTGGGTCAGTAAAAAAAACGTGAATGTTCAAAAAAACAAAACTGTGGCGGTCGGATTCAAACCCATGACCGCTGCCATGAGGACTACAGC
>NW_027636782.1:12500-64112 GCF_947650265.1 Symphodus melops | reverse complement strand
ATATAGATTGTTATATATCATTATTAAACATGTCTTTATATAGATGTTATATATCATTATTAAACATGTTGTCTTCATATAGATGTTATATATCATTATTAAACATGTTGTCTTTATATAGATGTTATATATCATTATTAAACATGTCTTTATATAGATGTTATATATCATTATTAAACATGTCTTTATATAGATGTTATATATCATTATTAAACATGTCTTTATATAGATGTTATATATCATTATTAAACATGTTGTCTTTATATAGATGTTATATATCATTATTAAACATGTTGTCTTTATATAGATGTTATATATCATTATTAAACATGTCTTTATATAGATGTTATATATCATTATTAAACATGTCTTTATATAGATGTTATATATCATTATTAAACATGTCTTTATATAGATGTTATATATCATTATTAAACATGTCTTTATATAGATGTTATATATCATTATTAAACATGTTGTCTTTATATAGATGTTATATATCATTATTAAACATGTTGTCTTTATATAGATGTTATATATCATTATTAAACATGTCTTTATATAGATGTTATATATCATTATTAAACATGTCTTTATATAGATGTTATATATCATTATTAAACATGTCTTTATATAGATGTTATATATCATTATTAAACATGTCTTTATATAGATGTTATATATCATTATTAAACATGTTGTCTTTATATAGATGTTATATATCATTATTAAACATGTCTTTATATAGATGTTATATATCATTATTAAACATGTCTTTATATAGATGTTATATATCATTATTAAACATGTCTTTATATAGATGTTATATATCATTATTAAACATGTCTTTATATAGATGTTATATATCATTATTAAACATTTGTCTTTATATAGATGTTATATATCATTATTAAACATGTCTTTATATAGATGTTATATATCATTATTAAACATGTCTTTATATAGATGTTATATATCATTATTAAACATGTTGTCTTTATATAGATGTTATATATCATTATTAAACATGTCTTTATATAGATGTTATATATCATTATTAAACATGTCTTTATATAGATGTTATATATCATTATTAAACATGTTGTCTTATATAGATGTTATATATCATTATTAAACATGTTGTCTTTATATAGATGTTATATATCATTATTAAACATGTCTTTATATAGATGTTATATATCATTATTAAACATGTCTTTATATAGATGTTATATATCATTATTAAACATGTTGTCTTTATATAGATGTTATATATCATTATTAAACATGTCTTTATATAGATGTTATATATCATTATTAAACATGTTGTCTTTATATAGATGTTATATATCATTATTAAACATTGTCTTTATATAGATGTTATATATCATTATTAAACATGTCTTTATATAGATGTTATATATCATTATTAAACATGTCTTTATATAGATGTTATATATCATTATTAAACATGTTGTCTTTATATAGATGTTATATATCATTATTAAACATGTCTTTATATAGATGTTATATATCATTATTAAACATGTTGTCTTTATATAGATGTTATATATCATTATTAAACATGTGTCTTTATATAGATGTTATATATCATTATTAAACATGTTGTCTTTATATAGATGTTATATATCATTATTAAACATGTCTTTATATAGATGTTATATATCATTATTAAACATGTCTTTATATAGATGTTATATATCATTATTAAACATGTTGTCTTTATATAGATGTTATATATCATTATTAAACATGTTGTCTTTATATAGATGTTATATATCATTATTAAACATGTTGTCTTTATATAGATGTTATATATCATTATTAAACATGTCTTTATATAGATGTTATATATCATTATTAAACATGTTGTCTTTATATAGATGTTATATATCATTATTAAACATGTCTTTATATAGATGTTATATATCATTATTAAACATGTGTCTTTATATAGATGTTATATATCATTATTAAACATGTTGTCTTTATATAGATGTTATATATCATTATTAAACATGTCTTTATATAGATGTTATATATCATTATTAAACATGTTGTCTTTATATAGATGTTATATATCATTATTAAACATGTTGTCTTTATATAGATGTTATATATCATTATTAAACATGTCTTTATATAGATGTTATATATCATTATTAAACATGTCTTTATATAGATGTTATATATCATTATTAAACATGTCTTTATATAGATGTTATATATCATTATTAAACATGTTGTCTTTATATAGATGTTATATATCATTATTAAACATGTGTCTTTATATAGATGTTATATATCATTATTAAACATGTCTTTATATAGATGTTATATATCATTATTAAACATGTCTTTATATAGATGTTATATATCATTATTAAACATGTTGTCTTTATATAGATGTTATATATCATTATTAAACATGTCTTTATATAGATGTTATATATCATTATTAAACATGTTGTCTTTATATAGATGTTATATATCATTATTAAACATGTCTTTATATAGATGTTATATATCATTATTAAACATGTCTTTATATAGATGTTATATATCATTATTAAACATGGTCTTTATATAGATGTTATATATCATTATTAAACATGTTGTCTTTATATAGATGTTATATATCATTATTAAACATGTCTTTATATAGATGTTATATATCATTATTAAACATGTTGTCTTTATATAGATGTTATATATCATTATTAAACATGTCTTTATATAGATGTTATATATCATTATTAAACATGTTGTCTTTATATAGATGTTATATATCATTATTAAACATGTCTTTATATAGATGTTATATATCATTATTAAACATGTTGTCTTTATATAGATGTTATATATCATTATTAAACATGTTGTCTTTATATAGATGTTATATATCATTATTAAACATGTTGTCTTTATATAGATGTTATATATCATTATTAAACATGTCTTTATATAGATGTTATATATCATTATTAAACATGTCTTTATATAGATGTTATATATCATTATTAAACATGTTGTCTTTATATAGATGTTATATATCATTATTAAACATGTCTTTATATAGATGTTATATATCATTATTAAACATGTTGTCTTTATATAGATGTTATATATCATTATTAAACATGTCTTTATATAGATGTTATATATCATTATTAAACATGTTGTCTTTATATAGATGTTATATATCATTATTAAACATGTCTTTATATAGATGTTATATATCATTATTAAACATGTCTTTATATAGATGTTATATATCATTATTAAACATGTCTTTATATAGATGTTATATATCATTATTAAACATGTCTTTATATAGATGTTATATATCATTATTAAACATGTCTTTATATAGATGTTATATATCATTATTAAACATGTCTTTATATAGATGTTATATATCATTATTAAACATGTCTTTATATAGATGTTATATATCATTATTAAACATGTCTTTATATAGATGTTATATATCATTATTAAACATGTCTTTATATAGATGTTATATATCATTATTAAACATGTCTTTATATAGATGTTATATATCATTATTAAACATGTCTTTATATAGATGTTTATATATCATTATTAAACATGTTGTCTTTATATAGATGTTATATATCATTATTAAACATGTCTTTATATAGATGTTATATATCATTATTAAACATGTCTTTATATAGATGTTATATATCATTATTAACATGTCTTTATATAGATGTTATATATCATTATTAAACACGTCTTTATATAGATGTTATATATCATTATTAAACATGTTGTCTTTATATAGATGTTATATATCATTATTAAACATGTCTTTATATAGATGTTATATATCATTATTAAACATGTCTTTATATAGATGTTATATATCATTATTAAACATGTTGTCTTCATATAGATGTTATATATCATTATTAAACATGTTGTCTTTATATAGATGTTATATATCATTATTAAACATGTCTTTATATAGATGTTATATATCATTATTAAACATGTCTTTATATAGATGTTATATATCATTATTAAACATGTCTTTATATAGATGTTATATATCATTATTAAACATGTTGTCTTTATATAGATGTTATATATCATTATTAAACATGTTGTCTTTATATAGATGTTATATATCATTATTAAACACGTCTTTATATAGATGTTATATATCATTATTAAACATGTCTTTATATAGATGTTATATATCATTATTAAACATGTCTTCATATAGATGTTATATATCATTATTAAACATGTCTTTATATAGATGTTATATATCATTATTAAACATGTTGTCTTTATATAGATGTTATATATCATTATTAAACATGTTGTCTTTATATAGATGTTATATATCATTATTAAACATGTCTTTATATAGATGTTATATATCATTATTAAACATGTCTTTATATAGATGTTATATATCATTATTAAACATGTTGTCTTTATATAGATGTTATATATCATTATTAAACATGTCTTTATATAGATGTTATATATCATTATTAAACATGTTGTCTTTATATAGATGTTATATATCATTATTAAACATGTCTTTATATAGATGTTATATATCATTATTAAACATGTTGTCTTTATAAAGATGTTATATATCATTATTAAACATGTCTTCATATAGATGTTATATATCATTATTAAACATGTCTTTATATAGATGTTATATATCATTATTAAACTTGTCTTTATATAGATGTTATATATCATTATTAAACATGTCTTTATATAGATGTTATATATCATTATTAAACACGTCTTTATATAGATGTTATATATCATTATTAAACATGTTGTCTTTATATAGATGTTATATATCATTATTAAACATGTCTTTATATAGATGTTATATATCATTATTAAACATGTCTTTATATAGATGTTATATATCATTATTAAACATGTTGTCTTCATATAGATGTTATATATCATTATTAAACATGTTGTCTTTATATAGATGTTATATATCATTATTAAACATGTCTTTATATAGATGTTATATATCATTATTAAACATGTCTTTATATAGATGTTATATATCATTATTAAACATGTTGTCTTTATATAGATGTTATATATCATTATTAAACATGTCTTTATATAGATGTTATATATCATTATTAAACATGTTGTCTTTATATAGATGTTATATATCATTATTAAACACGTCTTTATATAGATGTTATATATCATTATTAAACATGTCTTTATATAGATGTTATATATCATTATTAAACATGTCTTCATATAGATGTTATATATCATTATTAAACATGTTGTCTTTATATAGATGTTATATATCATTATTAAACATGTCTTTATATAGATGTTATATATCATTATTAAATATGTTGTCTTTATATAGATGTTATATATCATTATTAAACATGTTGTCTTTATATAGATGTTATATATCATTATTAAACATGTTGTCTTTATATAGATGTTATATATCATTATTAAACATGTCTTTATATAGATGTTATATATCATTATTAAACATGTCTTTATATAGATGTTATATATCATTATTAAACATGTTGTCTTTATATAGATGTTATATATCATTATTAAACATGTTGTCTTTATATAGATGTTATATATCATTATTAAACATGTTGTCTTTATATAGATGTTATATATCATTATTAAACATGTCTTTATATAGATGTTATATATCATTATTAAACATGTTGTCTTTATATAGATGTTATATATCATTATTAAACATGTCTTTATATAGATGTTATATATCATTATTAAACATGTTGTCTTTATATAGATGTTATATATCATTATTAAACATGTTGTCTTTATATAGATGTTATATATCATTATTAAACATGTCTTTATATAGATGTTATATATCATTATTAAACATGTTGTCTTTATATAGATGTTATATATCATTATTAAACATGTTGTCTTTATATAGATGTTATATATCATTATTAAACATGTCTTTATATAGATGTTATATATCATTATTAAACATGTCTTTATATAGATGTTATATATCATTATTAAACATGTCTTTATATAGATGTTATATATCATTATTAAACATGTTGTCTTTATATAGATGTTATATATCATTATTAAACATGTTGTCTTTATATAGATGTTATATATCATTATTAAACATGTCTTTATATAGATGTTATATATCATTATTAAACACGTCTTTATATAGATGTTATATATCATTATTAAACATGTCTTTATATAGATGTTATATATCATTATTAAACATGTCTTTATATAGATGTTATATATCAGTATTAAACATGTCTTTATATAGATGTTATATATCATTATTAAACATGTCTTTATATAGATGTTATATATCATTATTAAACATGTTGTCTTTATATAGATGTTATATATCATTATTAAACATGTCTTTATATAGATGTTATATATCATTATTAAACACGTCTTTATATAGATGTTATATATCATTATTAAACATGTCTTTATATAGATGTTATATATCAGTATTAAACATGTCTTTATATAGATGTTATATATCATTATTAAACATGTCTTTATATAGATGTTATATATCAGTATTAAACATGTCTTTATATAGATGTTATATATCATTATTAAACATGTCTTTATATAGATGTTATATATCAGTATTAAACACGTCTTTATATAGATGTTATATATCAGTATTAAACATGTTCATTAGGGTGAAGGTTACATGAATCATAGTATCAGGGCTTCATTAACGTCGACACTGAGTGAACTGACTCAGAGGTGAACAAACTGTAATCAGCTGATCTGGAAGCTTTAATTACAAACAGGTAGAATGAAAGTCATTGAAGTTATAGAAACCAGTGTCTTTAGTTTGAAGCTCCTCCTCCAGAGGTCAGAGTTCAGACGTTTCTGTCTCTGAAAGCTTCAGTCAATTTGATATGAATTAAAACATAACGAAAGAGTGTCATCATTGTGTTATGTGATGACATCATGTTGTTCAGGTGATTACATCACTTTGTTATAGTGGTGTTTACAAACCTTGTGACCATTAAACTCAACACATCAAACTCATGACCACGTCATATGGAGTCATGTGATGTACGACAGAAAGACCATCATATTAATGACATCTTTTTATTGGTTTGAGTCACAGAACAGTTACAGAGCGTCAGCTAAAGTAAATGTTCATTTATAAAGCTGCTCAGTTGTTTCATCACATAAGTAGAAACACGGTCACATGATCGGCACATCTTTATATTAGAACATTCACCTGAAGGTTTATGTTCTGGAACATACGGAACATACTACTCAAATAAATTCTCTCGACTTGTTGGACTTGTCTTCTCTCCATCTCGACTTGTTGGACTCGTTATCTTCTCTCCATCTCGACTTGTTGGACTCGTTATCTTCTCTCCATCTCGACTTGTTGGACTCGTTATCTTCTCTCCATCTCGACTTGTTGGACTCGTTATCTTCTCTCCATCTCGACTTGTTGGACTCGTTGTCTTCTCTCCATCTCGACTTGTTGGACTCGTTGTCTTCTCTCCATCTCGACTTGTTGGACTCGTTGTCTTCTCTCCATCTCGACTTGTTGGACTCGTTATCTTCTCTCCATCTCGACTTGTTGGACTCGTTGTCTTCTCTCCATCTCGACTTGTTGGACTCGTTGTCTTCTCTCCATCTCGACTTGTTGGACTCGTTGTCTTCTCTCCATCTCGACTTGTTGGACTCGTTATCTTCTCTCCATCTCGACTTGTTGCTGCTTGGTCCGGATGAGTTCATCCATGGAGATCTGCAGGAAACGGCTGAAATGAACTGGTTGTGATGGGATGTGGAGATCTTCACTAAATGAACTGGTTATGATGGGATGTGGAGATCTTCACTAAATGAACTGGTTATGATGGGATGTGGAGATCTTCACTAAATGAACTGGTTATGATGGGATGTGGAGATCTTCACTAAATGAACTGGTTGTGATGGGATGTGGAGATCTTCACTAAATGAACTGGTTATGATGGGATGTGGAGATCTTCACTAAATGAACTGGTTATGATGGGATGTGGAGATCTTCACTAAATGAACTGGTTATGATGGGATGTGGAGATCTTCACTAAATGAACTGGTTATGATGGGATGTGGAGATCTTCACTAAATGAACTGGTTGTGATGGGATGTGGAGATCTTCACTAAATGAACTGGTTGTGATGGGATGTGGAGATCTTCACTAAATGAACTGGTTATAAAATGAATGCTGGTCGTTTTGAGGGTTTCTGTAGTTGTTCTGTTGATTGACATGTTTGACGATCATCAGGACGACATGATGACAGAGGTGGTCGAACTCTTTGGGATCAATGAAAGTGAATCAGATATTTCCTGCGTGATCATTTAAAGGAGAGTGCTGGTGATGTCATGGTGAGCTGCTGCCCTGCTGCTGACCAGGAGAGATGTTTACCCTCCTGACGTTCAGCTCTGTGGCGAACGCTCTCGCCTTCTGGTAGAAGAAGAGCGAGAGCTCGCGGTCGATTAGGAAGTTGTGATAGATGGTGGCGAGGCGCGTGCACAGCTGCAGCTGAGAGCGTTTGTTTCCCAGGTCCATGGCTGCAGCCAGAGCCAGGTGGTAATAACCTGCAGCATCAAACGGGTCCTGCAAAGAACACGGGGGATTAACATCCTTTACATATTCTCTCCCAGGCACATGTGAACTCTGTTATCACCTTCAGGTCATAGAAGATGATGTCTCCCAGCGTCTGATAGACCCTCACATAGTACAGGGTTTCCTCATCAAACAACAGGGCCGGGGGACACAGGGTCAGGGTCTTCAGGTAGTGGTGTTCAGCCAGTTCATACTGGTCCAGCCTGTGGTAGAGGGAAGCCAGACGGTGGTAAGCCACGCGTTGGTTCAGACAGTCACCTGTACGTCCAGAGACAAAGACAGCTACAGTTAGCGTTAGCATTGTGCCACACTGTTCATTTCCACGTCTTTAGATGAAGTGTGTGAGCTTTAACAGTGACAGGTCCTCTGCCATGGATGTAGGAGGGGCTTATCATTAGTCAGTAAATTATCCATGATTATTATTATATCATGTTGAAAGGAGTTTCTGCACTTCTTCAGCACCACCTGCAGACGAATCAAAAGCTCTCCTGACATGTGACCATGGTTTTAGGACAAACTGTGGAGGGGTGTGTACCCAGAGTGATGCTGATGTCGAGGGCAGTCTGAGCAAACTCCACACCTTCGTCAAACATCTGCAGGCTGAGCATCAGCTCTGACAGCTTGTTACACAGACGCAGCCTGCAGGACACACTGCTGCTCCTCACAGCAATGGGCAGGGCTCGGTCCTGCACACACACACACACACACACACACACACAGGTGAGTACAGGAATGACAGCAGTCTTGTGTGTTACACTGAGTGCGTACCCTGTAGAAGGGGATGGCCTTGTCTCTGTCCCGGCTGCTGTTGAAGAAAATGTCTCCTGCAGCCTCGAGAAGTTTCAGGATGAACCTGTTGTCTCCTGAACTCAGAGCGACATCCTGAGCCACCTGAACACACACACACAAGCTGTCCTGATAACAACGCTCATACAGGTGTGTGTGTGTGTGTGTGTGTGTGTGTGTGAGCTCTTTGACACAGCTGCTGTCTCACCTGCAGGTACAGCTCCACCAGCTCCGGCTGCTCCAGCAGGTGGTAGATGTTTCCGGCCTGCAGCCAGCCCAACGCCTCCTTTTCCCTGCAGCCCAGGTCGATGAAAATAGCCAGGCTGCTCTTTGTGTGGTCCAGAGCGGCCCGGTACGCCCTGAAACATCCAGGAGACAGATAACCTGCTAATCCTCCAGGTAACAACTTGATTGACCACGTTTGTTCCTGGTTCTAAATAAGTCCAGTACAGCTCAGTAAACTCATGGACCAGGAACCATGTGTGCTGAAACATGTCATTACTGGTGGGGTGGCAGTAGCTCAGTCCGTCTGGACTTGGGTTGGGACCCGAAGGGTCACGCCCCAAAATATGGAAGATGGTCTGGTAGCTGGAGAGGTGCCAGCCCACTGCCGAGGTGCCCTTAAGCAAAGCACCTAATCCCCAACTGCTCTGCTGTGCTCCCTGTGTGGCAGTGTGTAGCAGCATCTCTCCTGCGTGTCCACAGGTCGTGTGTGCATGTGTGTGTGAGAAGCATGTTTCTACAATAACAGAGCGAGAACCTTGGGGAGTAATAAAGTGAATTAAAATGGATGCCTGTGAGTGCATGGCTCTAATTCAGGTCTCTGTGGAGTCGTACTAACCTCTGAATGACAGACAGGAAATGTAGGAGGTAAAAACAGTTTCATTAATGGGCCAGTTTATTTACACTTCCTCTTCTGGGATTACTAAAGGATATTTGAAATTAGAATATTGTTTATATACACATAGCACAATGTAAAGTCAGTCACACTGTGAAATCAAAGTGTCCACTAGGAGGCAGCACTGACTGTTTCACATGTTGTGCAAATGGAACAGACAACAGGTGGAAATTACAGGCGATCAGCCAGACCCCCCAATAAAGGATTGGTTCTGGAGAGACCACGTCTCAGTTCTGATGCTTTCATGATGTTTAGGTCTCTGTTGAATGTTAGCGGTGCTTCACTCTGCTGCTAGCATGAGACGGAGTCTACGACACACACGAGGGGCTCAGCTAGCTCATCCAGGATCCACATCAGAGTGAGCTGTGTCTGTCAGCGTAGTGTCCAGAGCATGGAGGCTACCAGGAGACAGGCCAGGACATCAGGAGACAGGCCAGGACATCAAGAGACAGGCCAGGACATCAAGAGACAGGCCAGGACATCAGGAGACAGGCCAGGACATCAGGAGACAGGCCAGGACATCAGGAGACAGGCCAGGACATCAGGAGACAGGTCAGGACATCAGGAGACAGGCCAGGACATCAGGAGACAGGCCAGGACATCAGGAGACAGGCCAGGACATCAGGAGACAGGCCAGGACATCAGGAGACAGGCCAGGACATCAGGAGACAGGCCAGGACATCAGGAGACGTGGAGGAGGGCAACAACCCAGCAGCAGGACCGCTACCTCTGCCTTTGAGCAAGGAGGAACAGGAGGAGTCCTGCAACATGACCTCCAGCAGGCCACACGTGTGTCTGCTCAAACAGTCAGAAACAGACTCCATGAGGGTGGTGTGAGGACGACCAGAGGGGGGGGGGGACGTCCACTGGCGCCCTGAGCAGGTTCACACTGAGCACATGTGACACACGTGACAGAGTCTGGAGACGCCGTGGAGAACCTTCTGCTGCCTGCAACATCCTGCAGAATCACCGGTTTGGTGGGTCAGTAATGGTGTGGGGGGGCATTTCTTTGGGGGGGCGCACAGCCCTCCATGTGCTCACTAGAGGGAGCCTGACTGCCATTAGGTACCCAGAGGAGATCCTTAGACCCCTTGTGAGACCATGTGCTGGTGCGGTTGGTCCTGGGTTCCTCCTAATGCGAGACAATGCTGGACCTCATGTGTCTGCAGTGACTCAGCAGTTCCTGTAAGATGAAGGCATTGATGCTATGGACCGACCCGCCCGTTCCCCAGACATCATGTCTCCATCCACCAACGCCACCATGCACCACAGACTGTCCAGGTCTGGGAGGAGATCCCTCAGGATCCCTCCACCTCATCAGGAGCATGGCCAGGTGTTGTAGGGAGGTCACACAGGCAGGTGGAGGTCACACAGAGGTCACACAGGCAGGTGGAGGTCACACACACTACTGAGCCTCATTCTGTTTTAAGGACATCAGAGTGGGATCTGCCTGGAGTTTGTGTTTAAATCTAGACCTTCATTAATACAGGAGATTTACATTCATCATGTTTGTGTGATTTAGTTGTCAGCACATTCAGCTATGTAAAGAACAAAGTATTTAATCAGAATACTTCACTGGTTCAGATGGAGGATGTGTTCTTGGATATACTAACACACGAATGAACAGCTTACCAACCAGTGACAGTCGATGAAGGGAACCAACGTGAGTCACAACATGAAGAGGACTGAGTTCTATCAGGTTTATAAATGACTCTATATTAGATAGAGTCTGATGTAGAGTGTACATTAGATGGAGAGTAGAGGTTATGTTTGACTTGTTCCACCTTTATTCTCACCTGTGTGTTCCCAGGCTCAGGTAGAGTCTGCTCACAGCCTCCAGAGCGCCCCCTTCCTGTTCTCTGTCCCTGGTGCATCTCAGCAGGTGGACCTGGTGCTGGCTGTAGATCAGACACTGAACCTGGTCTGGATTCTCAGAGCCATACAGGCGGATCAGGCATGTGGTGGCAGCCAGCTGACCTGTTGATCAAAAGTATTAGAACAGAATAACAAACAGAAATCTTTACCTGAGCCATGTGTGTACCTACAGACTAACAGGTTAGCGTTGATAGCTAGCAGCAGAGCCCACTCGTAGCATCCTTTCCCATAATCCATCTGATGCTGGCTCACATAGAGCTGTCCCAGCTCCAGCAGCACACTGATGAAGTTCTCCTCGTGACCTTCATCATCCAGCTCTGAGAAGAGCTGCACAGCCTCCACCAGGTGTGACTGAGCAAGTTGTTTAGCTCCACCCCTCAAACTCAGCAGCCCTGCAGGAGCAAGAACCACAGGTCTCTGTTAGCATGAATCAGCTATTGCTCCCTGTATTCTACTTCAAATCCTCACCCAGGTTGGCCTGAGCAACAGCCCAGTTAGCCATGTCGTCATACTCCTGGCAAATGTCCACAGCAGCCTCGTAGCTCTCTGCTGCACTCTGAAGATCCCCCGTGCATCGCAGTGCCATGCCTCTCATGTTCAGAACCACACCTGTATGTTTCGTCAGACACCGGTGTTAACAGTAATGAAACCGCTTCGTGTTAGTATTCCCAGACAATGGAAAGCTGATTAACTGCAAACACAAAGGCCAAAACAAAAGAAACCCAAATCCTACACAAGCAATTCCGACAGCTCTGCCCAGATCGGTTTCAAGGACTTTGGGACCTAAAGGAACCAGAAGCTTCACTTTTATTTGCTGTACTTCGAAGAATTTAGGTGGAATAATAAAACACATGATTGTGGTTGATAAGCCACAACCATGGCAACGTCTTATTCAGTGTTAGGGTTTACTTAAAGGCACACGGAGAAGTTGGCAGTAACTGATAGAAATAACCATATTTGGACAAGAGGAGCGTGGGTACAGTTAAACATGCAGGTACCTTCTTGAGGTGTCGTGCAGTGCTCTGGCATGGAGTTCAGCAGCAGGTCCAGGATCTCTAGAGCCACCTGTGGCTGGTTGTTGTTGATGTGGAGCCATGCAAGCCAAATGAGGGAGCTGTTTCTCTCTAGGACTGACGATGGCAGCTGCCTGTTGTTGATGAGGGTGTGCATATGTTGGATGGCGTGTCCAACCATCCTGTGCTTGGAGAAGAGCTGACAGAGACAGATAGTGAGCTGATGGATTAGGACATGGTGCTGCTCTCTTCCTGGTTTTAGGACTCTGGCGGAGGTGAGGGCTTGGTTTAAATATGGGGCCACCTGGGTAGGGACAGATGTTTCCTGTGCTGTGGTGTCACACAGTCTGTTGATGTTGTCTAACACCAGCAGCATGCTGCTCAGACAGTCTGTGAGTGTGGCAGAGGGCTGCATGGACGCTCTCCTGGCTGAACTGATGGAGAGGTTGTGGAGTCTGAGCCGGCTGTAGAGCCTCCCCAGGGTCAGGTATCCATGACTGGCAGAGATGCTCCATGTTGTCTGAGCCTTGGCACCAAGAACTAGAAGTCTCTCCAGGTAGGGAACCACCTGAACTCCCTCAGAGTGAGTCCAGTGGTACTTTGCCAAAAGATGACATGCCCGAGCCTCTGTCTTTGTGTTGTGAGCGAGAACAGCTTTCTTCAACATGTAATTCAGAGCAGAGTCGTCCTCTAAGCTCTCCAAACAGTCGGACACTCCCAACAGCAGAGCCAGGAGTCTCTCGGTCACAGCGAAGAAGCTCTGTGAGTTGTTCTGTAGGAGGTAAATGGCTGCCAGGTTGGAATAAATACTTGCCAGCAGTCTGAGGTCTGTGAATCCTTCTCTTGGCACGACTAGCGCTTCCTCAAAGTAAACTCGAGCCTGGCTGAACTTTGACGTCCCAGCACAGAGCTTACCCAACAGAAAACACAAACGAGTCTGTGACCAAAACAGTCGCTTCTTCCTGGCCGTTTCCCTAGCGATACTAAGGAAGGCGATCAGCTCTGCCTCGTCAGAGTGACCTGAGAAGGTGGATGAGACCATGACCTCAGATTTCAGTCCATACAGGACGCCAAACTCTGCTCTGTAGTCCTGACCCTCCAGATAAGAGAAAAGGGGAATAAAGCTCTCTGTGTTGTTGTTCCCTTCTACCATTGGGGGAGCTGTGAAACAGGGGAGAGTTGGAGTTTTATTCTCTGATGAAACAACCATGTCATCCACACTCCTGTTCATGGTCACAGCTCTGCACTCTGGTGACGAATCTTTTTCCTTTTCAAGAATCCTTCGAATGTTTCTCTTTAGGTCCATCTGATTGGGATCAACATGGCGAGAAGAGTCGACTATAAAAGGAAGACAGGTTTTTAAAATACAGAGAAGAAGAGATACAGAGAGATGTGAAACACCACGGATACACTTACTCAAGGATTTCTTCTCTGGGTCTTTTGAATCAATCATGTCTGAAAATGAAAACAAAAGTCACAAAAACACCCTCCATCATTAAATATGTGAGCATGTACAGCTCCTTCACACAGATCCAAGTCTGTAGGAGTCAAAGTGAGCTGAAGCACACTCTCAGTCTCACCTAGTTTGTAGTTGAGTCCAGTGTCATGATGAGACCTCTTCTTCAGGAAGGTCAACGTCTCCTCTATGACTTCATCCTCGTTCAGACGGAAGAAGGCTCCATCCTCTCCGCTGAGTAAGATATCTGCTGACCTGGAACAGAAGCACTTTATTGTAAAATGTCTCCATGTGAGTTAAATTGGTTCACAAAGGGGATTCACTCACTCATAACTGTCATCTGTAGGTTTCACCACACACGTCTTTACCAGGCCCACTTCTCCTGTGACCTCCTTCCTCCCAGTGAACCACTTAAAACACGACACCAGGAGTCCCACGATGATGATGTGATCACCAGGCGCCAAGCTTAGCTCGTCTGGACCCTCAGCGTAGTACTCCTCGGTAGCCTCACAGGTTCCCCCTGCTGGACAGAGGAAAGAGATCGGATTAATTAGGGGGGGTTCCTCTTTTGTGTGTTTGTCACGAGTCTTAAGCCCCGCCTCCACGTCACCTCTTTGTCTGTTTCGAGAGTGATCCAAAGTGAGGTAAAGTCAGTATTTCCAACATGGCGACCACCATGGTTATCAGTGGAGCTTAAACTCAACTCTGATTCTAATGTTTTTATTCGTGACCTTTGTGTTCTCACCAAACTGCAGGGGGAAGTCACAGCCAGGTTTTCCATCACCCACCAGAATATTCTCTGCTGCAGACTTCAGGAACCACCTGAGGACAGATGGACGGACCAGGTGACCACAGAGTACTACACTTCCTGAACGCTCACAAACTTTAACCTGAACTTAACCCAAAACCTCCAACCTAACCCTAAACCCCCACGGGTTTGGACTCACTGCTGGAACGGGCTGACCGGCTCTTGAGCAGGCCTGGGAGCGGTCCCTCTGGATCCATCAGACAGGCAAAGGACGGTCCAGCCTGAGCCCAAGAACGGGGGTTCAAACTGGGCTATGTCCCCCTGCTCCAGGTACAGGTCCCCCCCGGAGGTGGAGCTGTCAAACATCTGATTGGTGCTGCAGCTGGCAAAAAGAGAACCTGAGGACACAGAGAGACATGAATTCACATTCATTGAATTATTATTTACTACGTCTGCTGGTTTTTTCAGTTTTAACATCAAACAACCAGGACGCATTTCTAAGATTCCTCTTTATAAAGTCGTGATGTTTTAAGGTAACGAGAGGTTTTGTTTGAAGTTGGTATGAAGCACACAGTGACTGGCACGTACCAAACAAATCACAGCTTTGTTTTTTTTTTATTTATGCTCACTCCCTCCTGCACCAAGCAGTCGACCACAGGAGTGAGTGGATGGATGGATACTTTATTGATCCCGTGGGAAATTTAAGAAAACGGAGCTACTGACAATGCGGCCACTCGCGTCAGCGCACACACAGATCAAAGCAGCGACTCACAAACCATGACGGAGCGCTTCGGGGTTAAGTGTCTTGCCCAAGGACACATCGGACACGTTGCTCGCAGGAGCTGGGGATTGAACCTGGACCTCCCGGTTTGAGAGACAACTACTCTACCCACTGATCCACAGGCATCCCGCCTTTTGAGGTGCAAAGAATCTGCAGTGCCTGAAGGTGGCGTACCGTCCTGCAAGAGGATCCCTCTGTACATCAGGTTCAGAGTTTCCTCCTCAACAGAAACCTGGACAGAGACCTCGTCACCCAGAGAGCTGAGCCAGAACTTCTGCTCCAACAGCAGGTTCTCCAGACAGAGAGCCAGGAAGCCTGCAGGAGACAAACATGTTAACCATTAGACCAGACATGTGGAGAGTCAGCTGAACCAGTCACACCTACCTATCCTGTAATACGTGGTGAACTTCCAGATTTCCTCAAATGTTTTAAAGGTGATCAAAAAGACGTTTTCTTCACTGTTGATGGAGATGAGATGAGCAGAGAGCTCCTGCAGAGGGACAGAACAGAAACATGTTTTTATATTTAATATATATTAATGTGTGGACGCTTGTCTGTGTGTCTTTAGAGGTTCTGTGTCGACAAACTGCCACTCGCACATCGGGGGAAACAGGCAGGAAGAAGCGACTTTATGGTCACAGACTCTTTTGTGTTTCCTGTTGGGTCACTCTATGCAGGGGTCAAAGTTCAGCCTGGCCTGAGTTTACACAGGATGCTCTCAGTGCGCTTAAAGAGAGGCTTCAGGGACCAGATCAAAACTCCCCCACACTGTTCTGACGCAGTCCACCAGGGTTCACTTTATCATCGTCATCATGCAGCGTGCATCAAGAGGAGTGTGTGTGTGTGTGTGTGTGTGTGTGTGTGTGTGTGTGTACCATGAACAGAGCGGTGACCCCTCTGCTGTCAGTCTGCAGGCTCCTCAGTTTTCCTCTCAGCTCTTCCTGAAAACCGTCGTCTGCAGGAAGTCGCTCCGAACCCCGAACACACTCCAGGAGGACAGGCAGAGCTACACACACACACACACACACACACACACACACACACACACACACACACACACACACACACACACACACACACACACACACACGTTGGGTCAGGCTGCAGACTGACTCAGCGTTTAATGAGTGACCAAAGAGGAGCTGCAGGTTCAAGGTATAAACGTCCTCTCAGCCTTTGTCTCATGACTCGACTTTAATGAGAATCATAAAAATGTTTAAACTCTGGTCATGTGACCACCTGTGGTCCATTAAGGGGGCGGAGTCTGGACATCAAGTTTTGAAATGTTCCTAACAGCTAATCTCGAATCAAATACAAGCATCCATCGAGGTAACATCAGGAGGACTGCTCCGGATTCTCCTCATGGAGGGGGGCGGGGCCTCAGTACCAAGCAGCAGAGTCCTCCATTATAGAAATATGTATCAGTCAATACTGTGGAGCGGCTTAGAGTGGAGAACAGGAAACACAATGCAGCAGGTTGAGGAGAGCACGGAGACGGTAGAGGTGGCGTGCAGACAGTCTGTAGAGGCGGCGTGCAGACAGTCTGTAGAGGTGGCGTGCAGACAGTCTGTAGAGACGGTAGAGGTGGCGTGCAGACAGTCTGTAGAGATGGCGTGCAGACAGTCTGTAGAGGTGGCGTGCAGACAGTCTGTAGAGGTGGCGTGCAGACAGTCTGTAGAGGTGGCGTGCAGACAGTCTGTAGAGGTGGCGTGCAGACAGTCTGTAGAGGTGGCGTGCAGACAGCCTGTAGAGGTGGCGTGCAGACAGTCTGTAGAGGTGGCGTGCAGACAGTCTGTAGAGGTGGCGTGCAGACAGCCTGTAGAGGTGGCGTGCAGACAGTCTGTAGAGGTGGCGTGCAGACAGTCTGTAGAGGTGGCGTGCAGACAGTCTGTAGAGGTGGCGTGCAGACAGTCTGTAGAGGTGGCGTGCAGACAGTCTGTAGAGGTGGCGTGCAGACAGTCTGTAGAGGTGGCGTGCAGACAGTCTGTAGAGGTGGCGTGCAGACAGTCTGTAGAGGTGGCGTGCAGACAGTCTGTAGAGGTGGCGTGCAGACAGTCTGTAGAGACGGTAGAGGTGGCGTGCAGACAGTCTGTAGAGACGGTAGAGGTGGCGTGCAGACAGTCTGTAGAGGTGGCGTGCAGACAGTCTGTAGAGACGGTAGAGGTGGCGTGCAGACAGTCTGTAGAGGTGGCGTGCAGACAGTCTGTAGAGGTGGCGTGCAGACAGTCTGTAGAGGTGGCGTGCAGACAGTCTGTAGAGACGGTAGAGGCGGCGTGCAGACAGTCTGTAGAGGTGGCGTGCAGACAGTCTGTAGAGGTGGCGTGCAGACAGTCTGTAGAGACGGTAGAGGTGGCGTGCAGACAGTCTAGGCCCCTCCCACTGGCTCCTGCTGCCTTCTGTCAGTCAGCTCACTCTGACTTTAATGTTTAATCGTTGTCTGAATCTGATATAAAGAAACACACCTGTCTCATCTCACCTGTTGGAAATGAGTCGTCACTCGTGGACAGAGATCTCCTCAGACTGGCAGTGTCTCTGCAGGAGCTACGCCCTGTGAAACACACGGACAACATAACTCTGATCCTTCCCTCCAACTGTCCACTTCCTGTTTCAGCAGCTGTTGTCACTAAACTTTATCTGGAAAATTGTCTGTAACTTGAGTTGTGTCATTGTTTAGTTACCATGGTGACATGAAGTTCACCAGCACAGTGTAACAACTCTAACTTCACACCACAGGTCACACCTACACATTCACACTGATGGTAGAGGCTGCTGCAGAGTCCATCAGTATGAACTCATCCATTCAGACACACTCACACACTGATGGTAGAGGCTGCTGCAGAGTCCATCAGTATGAACTCATCCATTCAGACACATTCACACACTGATGGTAGAGGCTGCTGCAGAGTAAAGAGTCCATCAGTATGAACTCATCCATTCAGACACATTCACACACTGATGGTAGAGGCTGCTGATCACATTAATTAGACTACATCAATGCTTCGTACAGACCACGATTTAAGACTTCCTCTGCGTCTCTCTCTCGTTCTCATGGAGAACACGACCTCTGTACGTGGAGAACACGACCTCTGTACGTGGAGAACACGACCTCTGTACGTGGCGAACATGACCTCTGTACGTGGAGAACATGACCTCTGTACGTGGAGAACATGACCTCTGTACGTGGAGAACATGACCTCCGGAGAACATTTACATATATAGATGAATTTAAGTGTCGATGTTTAGACGTTTATAATTTAGAAGTTCACGTGTTTTGCTCTTATTGAATTCAGATTGATATTTAAAACATTGAGTGTCCGTTTAGAGATCAGATCAATGTTTATAAATACTTTAGATTCATACATAATCAAAGTGTTTGTGATATAATGTAAACATGCCAAAGTCTTATCAGTTTATAAATCAGACACCAATATAACTGATTGAATAACCTTTATAGCTTTAATCTTTATATTTATCTGTTTACATTTATTATCAATCAACCAATCAAAGTTTCTATAGCACATTTAAACAACCTTGGTTGACCCAAGTGCTGTACACACTATAAAAAACAGCAAAACATTAAAAATACAATACAAATAATGATATAATTATCTATAATCGATCCTCTTTAATCTCTAATCTTTAAACAGATGACATTTCTCTTACCCCCTCTGGAGCTCCGGGATTTACCTGGAGCCTCCCGGGGCTGCTGCCCGCCTGCAGAGCCTGTTCTCTGGGACCAGTTGCCGCGGGACTCTCGGTCCGGTCCGGTAGACATGTCCAGTAAGACCGTGAAGTTTCCCCGGTGGTCACTGATCACCGTCACGTGCCTCCCTCCTCTGCTCCTGTGTGCGCGTGCAGGAGAGACTGCTGTCAAGTGACAGGGGTGGAGCTTTCTTTTAAAAGCTTTTCAAAGTAAAAGTGTCTTTGACAAATGTTCCTTTAAGTTTGAATGTATTCAAACCGTTTTTCACCTCCTCGTTCTTCAGAAGGAGATGGTTCTAGTTTTGCATATACAGGACATATTGATATATTATACTGATTTACGCACACAAATTATGTTTTAAAACCAGGAGAACTCAAATAAACCGTGACGTCACGTCTTATAGCTGTGACGTCATACATGCGCAATTCTGTCTGAATACAGTGGAGTAGAACATGAGAACATTATTAACAGAATACAGTGGAGTAGAACATGAGAACATTATTAACAGAATAAAGTGGAGTAGAACATGAGAACATTATTAACAGAATAAAGTGGAGTAGAACATGAGAACATTATTAACAGAATAAAGTGGAGTAGAACATGAGAACATTATAAACAGAATACAGTGGAGTAGAACATGAGAACATTATAAACAGAATACAGTGGAGTAGAACATGAGAACATTATAAACAGAATACATTGGAGTAGAACATGAGAACATTACAAACAGAATACAGTGGAGTAGAACATGAGAACATTATAAACAGAATACAGTGGAGTAGAACATGAGAACATTATAAACAGAACACAGTGGAGTAGAACATGAGAACATTATAAACAGAATACAGTGGAGTAGAACATGAGAACATTATAAACAGAATACAGTGGAGTAGAACATGAGAACATTATTAACAGAATACATTGGAGTAGAACATGAGAACATTATAAACAGAATACAGTGGAGTAGAACATGAGAACATTATAAACAGAATACATTGGAGTAGAACATGAGAACATTACAAACAGAATACAGTGGAGTAGAACATGAGAACATTATAAACAGAATACAGTGGAGTAGAACATGAGAACATTATAAACAGAACACAGTGGAGTAGAACATGAGAACATTATAAACAGAATACAGTGGAGTAGAACATGAGAACATTATAAACAGAATACAGTGGAGTAGAACATGAGAACATTATAAACAGAATAAAGTGGAGTAGAACATGAGAACATTATAAACAGAATACAGTGGAGTAGAACATGAGAACATTATAAACAGAATACAGTGGAGTAGAACATGAGAACATTATTAACAGAATACAGTGGAGTAGAACATGAGAACATTATAAACAGAATACAGTGGAGTAGAACATGAGAACATTATAAACAGAACACAGTGGAGTAGAACATGAGAACATTATAAACAGAATACAGTGGAGTAGAACATGAGAACATTATAAACAGAATACAGTGGAGTAGAACATGAGAACATTATTAACAGAATACATTGGAGTAGAACATGAGAACATTATAAACAGAATACAGTGGAGTAGAACATGAGAACATTATAAACAGAATACATTGGAGTAGAACATGAGAACATTACAAACAGAATACAGTGGAGTAGAACATGAGAACATTATAAACAGAATACAGTGGAGTAGAACATGAGAACATTATAAACAGAACACAGTGGAGTAGAACATGAGAACATTATAAACAGAATACAGTGGAGTAGAACATGAGAACATTATAAACAGAATACAGTGGAGTAGAACATGAGAACATTATAAACAGAATAAAGTGGAGTAGAACATGAGAACATTATAAACAGAATACAGTGGAGTAGAACATGAGAACATTATAAACAGAATACAGTGGAGTAGAACATGAGAACATTATTAACAGAATACAGTGGAGTAGAACATGAGAACATTATAAACAGAATACAGTGGAGTAGAACATGAGAACATTATTAACAGAATACAGTGGAGTAGAACATGAGAACATTATAAACAGAATACAGTGGAGTAGAACATGAGAACATTATTAACAGAACACAGTGGAGTAGAACATGAGAACATTATTAACAGAACACAGTGGAGTAGAACATGAGAACATTATAAACAGAATACAGTGGAGTAGAACATGAGAACATTATAAACAGAACACAGTGGAGTAGAACATGAGAACATTATAAACAGAATACAGTGGAGTAGAACATGAGAACATTATAAACAGAATACAGTGGAGTAGAACATGAGAACATTATAAACAGAACACAGTGGAGTAGAACATGAGAACATTATAAACAGAATACAGTGGAGTAGAACATGAGAACATTATAAACAGAACACAGTGGAGTAGAACATGAGAACATTATTAACAGAACACAGTGGAGTAGAACATGAGAACATTATTAACAGAATACAGTGGAGTAGAACATGAGAACATTATAAACAGAACACAGTGGAGTAGAACATGAGAACATTATAAACAGAATACAGTGGAGTAGAACATGAGAACATTATAAACAGAATACAGTGGAGTAGAACATGAGAACATTATAAACAGAATACAGTGGAGTAGAACATGAGAACATTATAAACAGAACACAGTGGAGTAGAACATGAGAACATTATAAATAGCATCAGGGGGTGAAGGTGCAGCTTGAGGAAAAAACAAAAAAAGGAGGTAAATAAAGTTCAATCAGGAGAAACTTAATAAAGAATGAAGATGGAACCTAAATGTCCTGGAGGGAGTCATCCCAAAAGGATCAATAAAGTTCAGTCTAAGTCTAACAATTATTTATTAACAATGAAATGAGCAACAATTGTAGAATGAAATGTGCAAAGTGTTTTGGGGGCGAGACTCCGTCATGACGACTTCATGAGCTCTGAGGGGTAGTGAGGCCGACGCAGGACAGGATGACCCCCAAAACAAAGTGAGAAAGACAAAGGTAGAATCATTATAGGTGATAGTACGAATTTCTGTTGAGACGTTCAGTTTGGATATATCTTGTAGAGAAAACTTTGCTGTGAGCAGACCATGATCTATTTAGAGAAGACATGACCATATTGGGAGAGACACACGAGGTATCATGAAAGTATAAGGTTTTGCCTCAGTAGACAGTTCAATGTTAAAGTGCTCCTCAGATATAGGAATGACATTCAAAGAGTAAAGGTCATGTGTTTCTTCATACTATGTACAGAAGTATCTAAAGTGGGAAGGAATTTGTGGCATCTGTTGTACTGTATATAAGGGCTCTACCTCCATTGAATAAACGTCTATTCCTCAGCCTGCACAACGTCTCAGTGTATCTGTCAGAATAGAACCACGGCCGTGATTATGCTGCATGAGTACAATCCAGTCTGTTGATAGATTCAGCTTTAGGGACAGTTATATTATTCAACCCATCAGTGGCGTCTACGAACAGATTGACGGAGACTTCAAGCCCAGGTGAGTGGTTGATTTTCTTAACTACTTTGCTGGGTGAGAAGTGTAAATCTCTGTCAATAAAGAATCTGTTTGCGGCTGCTTCTATCAATTTTAATTGGAAAAATAGATATTATACTTGAATTTACTTTAAAGTGCTATAATTCCTGGACTATATGGATCATAAAATCGTTCTATGTTGTTCTATGTTGTTGTATTGTTCTTTGTTTTATGTGATATACTAATAACTCATTAGAGGACTTTCTACTATGACAAAGTTCATCTTTGGGTTATAAAGTATCATTATTTGTGAAGATTGGCGAGTGGACGCCAAGGGAGTCAGATTTCTATAAATAGGCGAGTGGAAGCCTGGAGGCGAATAGACGCCTGAGTCAAAGCGAATCATAAAACGTTGATGCAGACATATGGTAAGACTTCAACACGAAACAAAATAAATAAATAAATAAATAAAATTTAAAAAATAAATAAATATAAAATATAAAAAAATAATAATAATAATAATAATAAATAAAATAAAATAAAATAAATAAAAATAAATAAATAAATCTTAAGACATTGATGCAGACATACGGTAAGACTTCAATGTGGATGGCAAGACGTCAATGCAGACATATGGTAAGACATTCGACGCGAAAAATACAAAGTACTGAATGAACCAAAAATGACTGAATAGGCCTGATTTGTTGTTTGTTGATCGTTGATTTATGTTGTTGTCTTGTTTTATATATTGTGTCTAATAAAGTCTCGAGCAATCAATTTTATGATCATACCATCCAGGAAACAAAATTTAGATTTCAAAAAAAAAAAAAAAAAAATTTCAAAACAAAATTATTACAGACTGTATTTATTTTGCAGCATATACAGTGTGCATGCCTGTTTGTTGTTTAGTACATGTCAATATAAATATAAACATTTAAAATATCTTAATTCCTTTTGAAACGTTATATTGTTTAATAGACCTCACTAACTACTAATACGTAACATACTAAAATTGCTTTAGATAAAATATAACTTGCACAAACTATCTCTCTTGAAAACTTTTTCATTAATTTAGTAAAACATCAAATAAATTAGACCATGGGGAATCAAAGTAGTAAAACTTCAACGAATACTATACCCAGTATCAAATATAAAACTGTGCTTGATTTACCCAGAACAGAACGTAAAGCTATGAAAGCCTTGTTAAAAGCCAATCCCAACTTAACTCTGTTACCTGACAAACCTGTCAAAAATATGACCCCGAGAGAATGGATTCAGAGCAAAATAGGTTTTTACTATGTAGAACCTTTTTAAGCACGTTGGCTTCATGGACTGATAATCGTTATCCCATAGAAGGAAGTTTTGAAAAACGCAAACTTGATCTGCTTCGTGGTTATTTAGTTGACAATACTTCTGTTTGTGATCCGATGTGGGATAAAGAATACATGCTGTCTGTGTTCAGAGCATGGGAGTTGATGACTTCTCAGTGGCCTGGCAACGTTAAAATTAATGACAAGGGGAAATGTAGAACCAACAAACACGTTGACTTTACGATGGTTTAAGCTGGTGTCAATGAAATACAAGATTCCTGCTCTGATGTTACAGAGGGACAACATTCCAAGAAGTTAACACATGTAGTATCACATGTACCACACATAGCTTTTGCAGCCGGACAGTCTGACGACGATGACATTTGTGAGGGGCTGATAGCTCAATCAGTGCTGACTGACAGAGACTTGGGGAAGAATCCCTGTACTCGTAATGCGATTCCTACAATCGTGTTTCCATTCAAGCAGACGGTGTCAAGTGAAGTAAAAGCCTGGAGAATGACTTGCATTATTTTATGGTTAAAGAATGGTCGAAAGGTTTTTGAATCTATAGAGAGACAGAATGCTGGTAACACATCACTCATTATTAAGGAACAAATGGCCTACACCTCTGAATGTATGAGGAGTGACTTTAAAAAGATTTTCTCCTTGTTGAAAACAGGACATGACATTGATCCTGTCGCAAAGAAGCTGTTTTGCGATTTTGATGCTATAATTGCGAGACTTCAAGATGATCAAAAGGAAAGGATTGATCTTCATAAACCACTTGATTCAAAACTTCTGCATGGAATTTTATCTACAATTTCTGACAGTGACGTCAAAGAAGCTTATGTCAAACTTAAGCAATTGATTGATGAAGACAAGATGACTGAACAGGTCAGAATGGGTACTGAAAATGACGAATCAACTAGTTCTATTGGTAACACAAACATTACTGCTCCACTTGTTGTATTCGACGACAAAGTTATTAATAAACCTTTAACTCTCGCTGATATCTCTAGAATCACACAAGATGCACCACCGCCATTAAGTAATCCAAAGGGATTTATTAATTGGTGGAGCTCCTTGTTGACACATGGTTCAATGTCTGGGAAAGATCTTCGCTACATTCTCTGTACTTTGATGCCTAATATTAAAGTGGAAACGTTGATGGATGAATGTGATTCATTGAGTTATGGTTATGATGGTCCTGTGGCTGGCGAAGTGGACTTGGAAGGAAAGTTTCCTTGGTTAACTAGAAAACATAAAGAAACTCACATTCAACAACTGACTGACTTTTTGCAAAAAAATGCAGCCCAGGATAGGGATGTGACACAAATCTTAAACTGTAAACGTCAACCTAATGAACACATGTCAGACTATGCATCCAGATTCCAAAAATGCTGGAAGGAACAAGCTAAACTAGACATTTCTGATAAAGAGGATCCTTTCTTTACTTCAATGTTTCTGAATGGTATTGGTGATCAATCTGCATATACTCTGAAATTGTCTGCACCAAATGTGTATTCCTTGAGTCCAAATGATCTGTTGAAGAAAATCAGAGAATTGGATGCTATTGGACTGTTCAATTCCGTTAACCCTGGTATGCTAGATTTTCAGATTCCTGTGACGGACACACGTTTAATGGCATACCAGAACTTCCCTCAGAGAGGTAGAGGTATTTATAGAGACTACAACTTCTCACAGACCAGGCCGCCCTACAGGCCGGGAGAGTATCAGATTTCTCAGAGAGGGAGAGGATTCAACAGACGAGGAAGATTTAGGAATACATCAGATGTTTGTTCATTCTGTTATCAGAAAGGTCATTGGGCAAGAGAGTGCCATTTGAAATGGCAAAGAGACAATCAACCTGCAGGAAGATTTTGTGCTCCACCAGAAATTACAATGCCTCAACAAGATGCAAATGATTCTTATCAGACAGGTCAACCGGATTTAGGTGCAAATCAACAGCTGACTCGAGAGGGACAAACAAATAGGATGGGTGACATGATATGGTGAAAATGACTCCACCGGTCTTGGGACATAGATGATAATATTAAAATTATAATCAATGTTCCACAGTTTCAGATCTCTAACACCCCTTCTGGGATACCACAACTAAGCTTATATGTTTCAGGTAAAAAGGTTCCTTTTTTGGTTGATACTGGAGCGACGCTATCTTGTTTAAACAAAGAGGATTTGATTTGTCCTATAACTTCAAAAAAACCGTTCAATCTTGTCTATACCATTACAGATAGAATGGGATGACAAACAACTCCAACACTCATTTATTGTAAGCTCCACTGTTCCTATGTCCTTATTAGGTCGTGATTTATTGAGCAAGCTCAATGCTACCATTGTATGTTCAGATGATGGTGTTGAAATTCATATACCAACACACAGAGCATATCAACTATTTTCTGAAATTGTTCATGATTCATATCATGCGACCTCTGTCTTGATAAATATTGATTTAATCAACGAGCTGTTCACAATGAAAGGACTGAAACAATTAGCGTCGTGTCAAGCAGCAGTAGCAGCTCATATCCTGAAAATGAAGCCTGTTGATCAACCCTTTTTCTGACTCAAAGATCGATCAAACACACATGAATGAGGTTCCACAATGCTTTTATGTTTCACCACGTGGTCTTTTGTTGTTGTGGCGAAATATTTTTGGTATTGTTGAATTCTTCGTGTGTGCTATTCAAAACAACTTCACCGACCTTGTCTATTTGCTGAATTCATGTGGCCAACATCTTAATGAACTTCCTGACAATGAAGACCGAAATAAAGATTATATTATTTGGTCGTATGGAGATAACCCCACACATTTCTTCATAAAAACTCTATCTAATACAATCAAGCCACAAGTTCAACTTGTAGACAAAGAAATTTTGCTGAAGCCTCCTTCAATATTGGCCTCTGTTCCATCTGAACTATGGGCATTGCATGCTAATCATGTCGGACTTTTGGATGTTCAGCCATACGAAGCTCACATTAACTACTCAAAATATCCAGTTTATGTGAAGCAATATCCCTTGTCAAAAGAAAAAGAAGAAGGCATCCAACCAGTTATCAAAAGCCTATTACAACAAGGAGTAATTGTCAAGAGACGTTCACAAAATAATACACCTATAAATCCAATTTTGAAACCTGGTACTAATAAATATCGGTTTACACAGGATTTGAGGAAAATTAATGAAGCTGTCTTTCCAATGGCACCTGTTGTTCCTGATACAAATGCTATTTTGGCTGCGCTTCCAGCAGACTCAAAGTGGTACACGGTTGTGGACCTTTGTTCTGCATACTTCTCGATTCCTGTACATGAAAATACACAAGACTTATTTGCATTTACTTATAAGGGTGAACAGTATGTATGGCTGAGGTTACCCATGGGTTTTATCGACTCAGCTTCTGTTTACTCGGCTGCAGTAAATGCACATTTGTCTCAATTGATTTTACCTGGTCCATCTTCATTATTGTGTTATTGTGACGATATCATGATTGCGTCTCCTACTGAATCAGATTGCACACAAGATTCTTTAGCACTTTTGACTCACCTTGCCTTCGGGGGACATCGAGCATCACTTGCTAAACTTCAGTTTTGTCAACCAATGGTCAATTATTTGGGTTATGTTTTGAAGGATGGATGTCGATATCTATCTCCTGATAGGATCAAAACGATCATGGACATTACAAAACCACAGACGAAATCAGAAATGTTGTCAGTTCTGGGGTTAGTTAATTATTGCCGAGCATGGCTTGCTGAGTACGCTACATATGATTCTATTTTGCGGAAAGCTACAATAAAGGACGCCCCTGAAAAAGTACAGTGGTCTGACGACATGAAACATGCCTTTCGGCATATAAAATTTCTTCTTTGTAGTGCACCGGCACTAGGTCTTCCAGACTATAACTTGCCATTTCATTTGTATGTTGCAGAGGATGGCCAAGTTGTTTCAGCAGTCTTGGCACAGTCGCACGGTGGTGGCATGAGACCAGTAGCATATTACTCCAAATCTTTACCAGTAATAATACAAGGCATGGTCCCATGTTTAAGAGCCGTTGCAGCCGCTGCCATAATGGTTGAGAAAGCACAAACCATAGTTCTGGGTCATCCAATGACTTTACACACATCTCATACAGTAGATATTATTCTGCGCAACATCACCACGCAACACATGACGAGTCAAAGACGAAGTAATTACGAACATATTTTGACGGGTACCCAGAATTTGACTTTGTCCACTACAACGTGTACGAATCCAGCTCTTCATTTAAAATCATTGTTACATGCTGTTCAGCCTGAGGACAGTGATTATGTACACGACTGTATGGACTTAATCAATTCTACATCAAGCATTCGAGCAGATCTACAACAAACACCATTACAACAAAATGATTTCATTTTTATTGTGATGGCTCCTCTATGCGCCCAAATGACACCACTATTCTTTCAGGATATGCTATCGTTGATAACCATGGCCATTGTGTAGAAGCATATCGATTGCCATCACTATCTGCACAAGCAGCGGAATTGGTCGCACTAACTAGAGCATGTATATTAGCTGAAGGTAAATCAGTTACTATTTATACTGACTCTAAATATGCATTTTCGGCAGCTCATGACTTCAGCAAAATATGGGCCAACAGAGGCTTCATAACTAATGCGGGTAAACCAATTCTGAATTGCAACTTAATAAAGGACTTATTGTCAGCCATAATGCTGCCAGAACACATTGCTATTGTCAAATGTGCTGGGCATTCCAAAGGTGATTCTGATATAGCTAAAGGTAATAATTTAGCTGATCATCACGCAAAAGATGCGGCAATGAATGCTTCACTCCCACCTTGGTTAAATACTGAGATGACTATTACAACAATTTCTGATCCACCTTTCACTGTTACAGACTTAATATCGTTCCAAACTCAGGCTACAGAGTCTGAAGTACAGTCTTGGAAGGATAAAGGCTGTTATATGGATGGTGATGGATTGTGGAAAGATTTACGTCAACGAATTGTTTTACCAAAACTGGCTTATGACACTCTCATTGCCTATATACATGGAATAAATCATGTTAATTATAAAGCTATAACAGATTATGTTTCCAGACTATTTTATGCAAAGGGAATAGAACAGCATGCCAGAGCATTTACTCAAAGATGCTTGATTTGTGCCAGATGTAATCCACATGTTAACCCACCGAAACGACAACACTTACTTAAACCAGAGGGACCATTTCAACACTTGCAAATAGATTTTACACACCTCCCAAAAGCTAAAGGATTTGCATATCTTTTAGTTATAGTGGATCGATTTTCAAAATGGCCTGAAGCCTTTCCTACAAGGAAAGAAAATGCTCAGACAGTGGTTAAGTGTTTGATGGAACATGTTATTCCGAGGTTTGGAATTCCTTATGGTATTGACTCTGATAAGGGTCATACCTCTAGGGTGACTAAACTACTGGCATTAGCATTAGGTATCAAATGGACTTTTCACATACCATATTCTCCACAAGGTTCAGGACAAGTTGAACGAACTAATCGCACAATAAAGGACAAATTGATTAAGATACATCAATCACGACAAATGACTTGGGTTGATGCATTGCCTTTAACTTTGTTATCTATTCGATCCATGCCTAACGAAACTACTGGATTGTCTCCGCATGAAGTCCTAATGGGACGACCATTTCCTTTGGGTGTGATGATGCACGAAAAACCATTTTTTGATCTGACACAATTACAAGAAATGCAACAGACATATGTTAAACATTTGTTTTCTTTTGTTTCCGAGTACTCAAGACAAGTGACTGATGCTTTGCCCTCACCTCCTGATACCCCTATCCATAATTTCCAACCGGGTGACTACGTCCTAGTTCGCAGCTTAAAACCAAAAGAAGGCGAGCCACGCTTTGGACCGCCCACTCAAGTACTTCTTGTTACAAGAACGGCACTCAAAGTAAAAGGTCAACCACAATGGATTCACGCGTCCAGGGTCAAGGCAGCCCCGCAGACAACACCGGGAGCTGTGACATTGGTGACTGTGAACCCATCGACTTTACAAGACGTGACAGCTGCCAGCTACGTCATGGACAAGGGAAGTACAGACTGATTCAGAGATTCAAATATTTTAGGAAAGATCTTGTTCAATATCTTACAATGATACGTGGGGCAATACTCTGTTATTTGTTTTTCTCTTATCTTCTGGACTCACCCACAATTATGCGTGAACGTAAAGCACGCAACCTTGCTCAGGAACCATGCATTGATTCTCATATCTGTCAACTCAGTTACTATTTTGACTATGTTTCAACATCCTGTTAGGAACGTGGCCTTCTACTGTCCTCCAGGGGTTGTGCCAGGGGATCATGCATCATGCAGTCCAGAATCGACCTCTTCTGCAGATTCTGGTTCCATTTCCTACATCAATAATGTGGACTGACTGTGTGATGATGATGATGCTCTGCGCCTTACACCCTTATATCATTGACATAAGTTTATTAAGGGATTCTAATGACCCCAGACAGTGGAAGGGATTCCACGTCCCTTTGCCATGGGGATACACGTGCTGCATTTCCTATTGTAGGTGACACAACTTTTCTCCTGTTTATGAATAGACAGGGAGGTTAGTATTGTTGTTCTTTTTGCGCGATAGGTTAGATTTTTTATTTCTAGTTAACATGGGTTTTTGTTTGTTATTTTGGATTTGGGGCCGTGTCTTCCATGTCAAAGAAAGATTTAGTCATTTGAGTTTGCAGTTATGTTTTTGTTTTAAATAATATCATGTGACATAAAAGAAAAAAAAAAAAAAAAAGAAAAAAAGAGAGGGATGTGATATGAATAAGTATTAGATTTTGGTTTCATTTTGTGTTATGTTTTTATTTTATTTACTCTTGTTTATTCATTTTCTGTTTTAGATGTACTGTGTACTCACCATAAGAAAAAGAGATAGCAGAACACAGATTGGGTTTCTCCCTAGAAATAGGCAATTGAATAAAATATAGGGTTTTCCCACCGGTTCTGTTTAGTCAAATAGTACTCAGGAGTTCTTTTCATCCTAATTTCTTTCTTTGCACTAAAACATCTTGCAAATTTAAGTAAAGAGATAAGGTTTTGGTCTCCTGTAAGCAAGTTTATGGTCTATGAGTTGTATCTGTAATTTTCAGCCACTCTTCTAACATTTTTATGTTATTTGGGTCAAGATAGAATAATTTTGATCTCTTATAGATATAAGACATGGACCATACTCTTGTAGAAGGTGATGGTGAGCGCCTGTTTTAGGAAAACCAAGATTTGGTTCCCCTAAAGAAAAACCTGTTACATAAAAAAAAGGGGGAACTGATAGTACGAATTTCTGTTGAGACGTTCAGTTTGGATATATCTTGTAGAGAAAACTTTGCTGTGAGCAGACCATGATCTATTTAGAGAAGACATGACCATATTGGGAGAGACACACGAGGTATCATGAAAGTATAAGGTTTTGCCTCAGTAGACAGTTCAATGTTAAAGTGCTCCTCAGATATAGGAATGACATTCAAAGAGTAAAGGTCATGTGTTTCTTCATACCATGTACAGAAGTATCTAAAGTGGGAAGGAATTTGTGGCATCTGTTGTACTGTATATAAGGGCTCTACCTCCAATCAATAAACGTCTATTCCTCAGCCTGCACAACGTCTCAGTGTATCTGTCAGAATAGAACCACGGCCGTGATTATGCTGCATGAGTACAATCCAGTCTGTTGATAGATTCAGCTTTAGGGACAGTTATATTATTCAACCCATCAATAGGTTTTACCTTCCGGCTGCCTGGAGTCTGTGGGAAACATTTTTATGAGTTAGATGATGAACATTGATTAATTGTTAAATACGATCAGAATATTCACCCCGTGTAGTTATTGTATGGTGACTTACCTGATCATGCGCCAGTCTAGGTTCTCACCTGACGTGGCTTTGCATGACCCTTTTAATCTGCCCTATAGTCGTGTGGCACGCATGTTGGGCTCGCCGGCCGCAGACAAGTAGCCCGGCACGACTACTGTACCTGACCTATAGCCATCTGGCCCGACGTGTAATGGATCTGACAGACCTGACACGTGGCCAGCATGACTGCTAATCTGCCCTGTAATCATGTGACCTGCATGTAGGGTTCAGCGACCGCTAACATGTGGCCCGCACGAAAACGAGGACTGACCAGCCGCTATCCGGCCTGCGTATCTCGGTCCGTTGACCGACACGTGGCCTGGAAGACTGCTAGCCGCCCTTAGTCATGTGGCCCGGCATGTAGGGTTCGGCGACCGCTGACGTGTGGCCCGGCATGACTCTTAAGCCTACCCTGTAGCCATCTGGCCTGGTGTATCCGGGGTCTGCCGAGACCTGAAACGTGGCCAGCATGACTACTAAGCTGCCCTCTGGTCATGTGGCCCGACACGTAGGGTTCGGCGACCGCTGACATGTGGCCTGGCATGACTCTCTAATGGTCTGACATAGTAGCCATCTGGCCCAGCGTGTATTGGGTCTGTTAGACCCGACACGTGGCCAACATGACTGTGAGAAGAATAAAGACTGTAAACGTGACGCCCGTAATTTAGAAGAAAATCAGACTTAAGGGTAAGTACTTAAGGGTACTAACCCTAACCCTTATAGACATCATTAAATACACCACCACCAGTTATATGTTTTCTTACCATTTGATAGCACTTTAGTCATCTTACCGAACCGCCAGATAACTGGACAAATATAGGACTGGAAGTCAGGGGAAGACCATCATCCGAGTTGTCGAGGAGAAAAGGACACCTGGATTGACTGCTGATGTGGAGCCGACTATTCTAAAGGAATTACCTGAATAGCCATGAACCTAATTTATTTATGGCTCGTGATTGATGTAACACGTCGCCGGTATGAAATAAGTTTAGTTGACCTTGGTGCAATGTGATTCAATCAGCCAGCGCAAGCAAGCTAACCAGAGCTTCATGAGCGAGGCAGCGTACTCAGAAATTCTTTTAGGTGCTACCATGGCAACATGCGTGGAAAAAATAGCTGTAGATGTTAAAGTCATGAAGAAGTGATTATGAAACATTTGTAATCATTAATGATGTAGAATAAAGAAATACAAGATGCATAAAAATAGGAGTCGAATCTTGATGCTCAGGAACCTGTGATGACCAGGTTGAGATGCTGCAAAAAGCAAACCATGTTAGCATTATTAGCAGCATCCTTGGTACACATGTAACTGCTGACGAAGTTTGCAGGTCCAGGAAGGTCTGAACGAATTGAAGACCAAGATATGGAATTTCAGTTTTATGATGGATGATTAGGATTGTATTGGACATGACTTATAGCAATGAATGACCGTCCTGCTGCCATGATGACTGAGTTCTTGTTGCTGTTGCGACTGAACGATTAGGATGCATTGTACAACTGAATAGTTGTAACCTGATTTATGACAAAACAGACGAGTTCATCAACAAGTGTTTACCTGGATTAATAACAGTTTACAAATCTGCAGTCCATACTGAAGCTGAGACAGATTTGACTGAGACAGAATTTTTCATAATGTGCAGACCCACCGAGTCATCCGATTTGCGTTCCGATTAACCTAAATGTAAATGGCCTGTAGACTACCATGCCGATGCAGAGTGTGATTGAGCTGCTGGTTGGTATGGGTGGAGAAGCTAGAGCCATGAGCAGAATCCTATATGGCTGGTTAGCCACAGCTCGTTGACTGACAATAGAGTGAGAACTCCATGTGTGCTTTAATCTATGATTATCATCACCACCTAAATTAGGTTCAACACGCATGCTAAATCACTTATACTTTAGCAGTAGTAAACTATGTGGACTCATTGCTGAATTAGAGTTTATCTGCCAGCCGGACAACTGCCAGAGTGAAATGACATTCACTTATAACACAACAGCGCCACCTGTGGTGCTGATTTGAATTACCGCGATATCTGGCCATTACCTGGTTTAAAGACTGAATTAGAACATTTTTTAGAGTGCATATAGCAGAGATCGAGTATATCCTGTGTACTTGTCTCTCTTAGTCTTGCTGACCTCCAAGAGAGCGACGCCCGAGTCCCGCTATCTCTGATGATGACTGAGCTGTAATTACGGGATCTACATTTGGTTTACGAGGGCTGCCCAGCCGCTCGTCCCTTTGAGCATGAAGTTGTTAAGCTGCAGATTTATAGACAGAAAAACACGACACCCGCCATTAATCTGAATGTCTTTAACATTTAAGATTATGGTAATGTATAGAATTATGTAAAGTGGGGCTATAAGCCTACTCGGGCGCAACCGTTAGCCTGTTAATGTGACGATGCAGTTTGAGTTGTTTTGGATTCATGCTAATGCCCGATGGCAACATCTAGTGGATCAGAGGGACCATCCTTCCTCTGAACGAAGGGCTTGAAAGTCTGTAGAGACTTCTTTGTCGGCATTTACATTTTATCTGCATTTACGTTTTGAAATATTTCAGCATATCCCATTCAAGTCCATTCTAATTGATAGTGTTTGCATGAACTAGTCAAGCTGCATCAAGTTTGACCCTCCTTTAGCAACCTGTATTCGAATACATGTTCCGTAACTTGAAATCAGATTTAATTTGGGTGACAAACGAGGTAAATGATCATGCCAAGTATGGCTTGTTAGATAAAACATATTACTCATAATTGATTAAATATGAATTAATTCCAGACGTCATAATGCAAATCCTCACAAGTATTTATGCCGCCCTAGTATGACTTAATCTGATGAACGTTGAAAAGACACAACAATATGTTGAATAAACCCAGGCACAAATAAAATGGACTACTAGCCTGTTCATGCTGGAAACATATTCTTGAATGACCGGCATAAATAAATTAATAACACCCTGAGTAAACGAGAAGTCAAACAGCTGACGACAAATCCTGTTGTGATTAAAGACGACTTCTAAAGAGCTTCTCTGACAGATCTCAGTTTAAATGGTTAAAAGAATAGAGCATGGAATTACGCTTATTGTTTAACATATTGATATGATTATTCCTACTGCTAAGATGCCATTAGTTCACTACTCTCCGTTTATTTAAATAATTGAATGAGTAATTGATGAGCAATGAACTGATGAGCAGATTGATCAGCCGATCTAGTAGATTTTCATATCTGACTTATTGGGCCGAGTGACTGAATGACGAGACACTGTGTGAAATTAACATTAAAAGAAAGTAGTGTGTCACACAGGTGAACTGCTCCGAGGAGCCGGGTCGTGATGAACCCATTAACTCATATAAACAGATTAGTTAACCACGGTTTAAGGATTAGCCCGACACTGTAATTATAGGTTTCTCAAGTTATTGTGACATAAACGAGCTTAGTCGTGTCAGCCATGATGTCGGCTTCCTTACGAAATAAAAGTTAACAAGGATGTGCCTGAGACCGGAGGCCAGCAGCTGAGTGGATTAAATGACACTGAGCAGCTGAGTGGATTAAATGACACTGAGCAGCTGAGTGGATTAAATGACACTGAACAGCTGAGTGGATTAAATGACACTGAACAGCTGAGTGGATTAAATGACACTGAGTGGATTAAATGACACTGAGCAGCTGAGTGGATTAAATGACACTGAGTGGATTAAATGACACTGAACAGCTGAGTGGATTAAATGCAGTATGAACATTATTCTTGAAGCTGTATTTTGAGTGAGAAATGAATTGAAGCGCCTGTGAGAGACATGATGCAGCTTTGAGGTAATTACTGAACTTCACAGATTTTGGATGATCAGGTTGCTTCCTGTTTCCTGCTTCCTGCTTCCTGCTTCCTGCTTCCTGCTCCTGCGTGTCCTTTCATTGGGGCTGAGGTCGTTGGAGTGGAGATGACTTTCTCCTTTTCAGTTGAATCTGATTTAAGCAGCGTCTCTCGCTGCCCGCATATTCAGCATGAAGAGCGTATTGCAGCGTCTGCCTGCAGCTACAGGATGACTGGAAGAGAGAGAGTTTAAACTATTGACAGAAAGCCATTGATTGGTAGAGACAGTTCATGGCAGAGTCTGGTTGGTTAATTCCAGGATGATACACGCCCATGATCAGCTGCTCGCCAGAGAGAGAGATACAGGTGGTAGTAGGTTTAAGAATGAATGTAAGAATAACACCAGTCTTCCTGTCTGAACTCACGCACACACACACACACACACACGCACACACACGCACACACACACACACACACACACACACACACACACACACACACACACACACACACACACACACACACACACACACGCACGCACACACACACACACACACACACACACACACACACACACACACACACACACACACACACACACACGTACGTTATCTGTTAATGTCTTTATATTCTATAATGGAGTGTATTTTTTTTTTTATTGTGACAGAGTCCGTAAAGAGCAGCTGGACCTCCTCCTCCTCCTCCTCTTCCCCCTCCTTCTCTTCTTCCTCCTCCTCCTCCTCTTCCTCCTCCTCCTCCTCCTCTTCCCCCTCCTCCTCCTCTTCCCCCTCCTCCTCCTCTTCCTCCTCCTCCTCTTCCCCCTCCTCCTCTTCTTCCTCCTCCTCCTCCTCTTCCCCCTCCTCCTCCTCCTCCTCTTCCCCCTCCTTCTCTTCTTTCCCCTCCTTCTCCTTCTCTTGTTCCTCCTCCTCCTCTTCCTCCTCCTCCTCTTCCCCCTCCTTCTCTTCTTCCTCCTCCTCCTCTTCCCCCTCCTTCTCCTCTTCCCCCTCCTCCTCCTCCTCTTCTTCCCCCTCCTCCTCTTCCTCCTCCTCCTCTTCTTCCTCCTCCTCCTCCTCCTCCCCCTCCTCCTCCTCTTCCCCCTCCTTCTCCTCCTTCTCTCCCCCCCCCCCCCCCCCCCCCCCCCAATAACACAGACCCTCATCAGCACCCCCCCCCCTCACACACAGCTGGTTCTAGTTGTGATTCCCGGACTCTTGTGGACTGAGGAGGGCGCTGCTTCTATAACTGATCTGAATTCTCTCACTCTTCTTCTGTGGTATTCTATGTCAACTCGTGAAAAAAGCAACACTCACTTCCGGTTGGTGCTTTCAAAATAAGAGTCTCACAGCGCTGCTGTTCAACATAAGGCAGCTTTTGATTGGAAGAAAACCCGGAAGTGTCTGCTCCTGTTAATTATGCTAGCCTGACTTTTAGCCTCACACTAACATTAGCTGTTAGCTGTGATCCGGACTCTGCTGCAGACCCGGACCTGGTGCATCATGAGCCGCAGACGGACTCAGAGTCTGTCTCCAGACCTGATCCCGGACCTGAACCCGGTCTTCATGGAGCCTCCCGGGACCTCAAGCCATACTGATGCGGACTTCCTAGATCAGGATCAGGACGAGGAGCTGCTTCTGTCGGTGAGCCACATCACGGAGCACTTGGGCCGGAAGCTGACCGTGGTCCTGGACTCGGCTCTGAACGACATCCGCGATATGGTCAGCGTCCGGATCCGGGTCCTGAAGACCGAACTGCGGGAGAAGACCGAGGAGATCCGGGTCCTGAAGGCACGACTGGACCCGGATCAAAGGGACCCGTTCTATGCAGGAACAACACTGGATCCTAGTCAAAAGAAGCTGGACTCTAACAGAGCCGGTCTCGTTGACCCACGCAGGACCCGGACCCTCCAGTCCGGGGTGAAGAAGGAAAACATCGACGCGATCTGCGACCACTTAATGAAAACCTCAAGGGGGGGGCAGGACCCTGAGCAGGACCAGAACCCGGACCCGCAGTCACTCCACCTGTGGGCCGGACCCGGATCTGGGCCTGGAGACTCAGAGTCAACCTCAGAAGAACTGTTCAGCCTGCTCCCCCCGGGAAGTAAGAGGGACTATGACTATGACTGGACCCCCCCAACGGAGCTGTCCGCACACCTGACAGGTATGACCAGGTCTGAGGGGGCGTGGTCACAGAGCAGGTCAATAAACTGTAGATACAGGTGTGTAAATGTAGAGAGAGTTATAACAGGTCTATCATAGACTCAGGGTCACCTGTCCAGGTATAAACTCCAGGTACAGGTGTGTTAATGTAGAGAGAGTTATAACAGGTCTATCATAGACTCAGGGTCACCTGTCCAGGTATAAACTCCAGGTACAGGTGTGTTAATGTAGAGAGAGTTATAACAGGTCTGTCATAGACTCAGGGTCACCTGTCCAGGTATAAACTCCAGGTACAGGTGTGTAAATGTAGAGAGAGTTATAACAGGTCTGTCATAGACTCAGGGTCACCTGTCCAGGTATAAACTCCAGGTACAGGTGTGATAGTGTAGAGAGTTATAACAGGTCTGTCATAGACTCAGGGTCACCTGTCCAGGTATAAACTCCAGGTACAGGTGTGATAGTGTAGAGAGAGATATAACAGGTCTGTCATAGACTCAGGGTCACCTGTCCAGGTATAAACTCCAGGTACAGGTGTGTTAATGTAGAGAGAGTTATAACAGGTCTGTCATAGACTCAGGGTCACCTGTCCAGGTATAAACTCCAGGTACAGGTGTGTTAATGTAGAGAGAGTTATAACAGGTCTGTCATAGACTCAGGGTCACCTGTCCAGGTATAAACTCCAGGTACAGGTGTGTAAATGTAGAGAGAGTTATAACAGGTCTATCATAGACTCAGGGTCACCTGTCCAGGTATAAACTCCAGGTACAGGTGTGTTAATGTAGAGAGAGTTATAACAGGTCTGTCATAGACTCAGGGTCACCTGTCCAGGTATAAACAGGTCCGTCTGTGAGGTTATTGACAAAGTTTGACCAGTAACCAGCAGAGGGAGCCAAAGGACTGTTTGTGTATTTTGACAGGCCTGAAGGAGTGTGAGAACCCCCCCCTTACAGAGACAGAGGAAGAGGAAGAGGAGGAAGAGGAGTCAGCAAAAAGGGAGGATCAGGACCCCCTGTCACAGGTCCAGACCTCAGAGTTCTCTATGGAAGATCACGGAGATCCTGGGGAGGGGGGGAGTCCTGAGGAAGGGGGAGAGCGAGCTGCAGGAGGTGAGTCACAGTAAGGATGGGTTAACCCTAACGCATTAATATGTCACTCAGAATCACGTGTTTATGATCACATGATTACTGGGGGAGACAATTCACTATTCTTCTAGGATTGGGGGGGTCCGGACCCCCCCCCCCCCCTGGATATCCGCCTATGATTAGAAGTACCTTGACTAGGAGTGCTGAGCGGTGTAAAAGCGGCGTGTGTGGTCTTCTTACCTGCTCTTGTGTTACATATTAAATAAAGAGGTTTTTTCTTGTAACAATGTTGAATTAGCGATGAAATAAAGATTGATTGTCCCACTTTTATGCCGGTTTGACCTTTTTTGGAACGACGATGACAGACTACCGCCGCCTGATGGCCTGAAGAGCGATTGCTTCTCACGCATGTGCAGAACGTACGTGGTGGTTGGCCGTCGCCTGTAGTCTTTGCGGTGTGTTCTAGTGCAATCTTTTGGCCAGGGTAGAAAGTGACGTGCACCAACGCCACAGGCGGCTTTCTTCGCCAGTAGCTCTTTGCTGTCTGCTTGATGTGACGGTACCTTTAAAAAACGCTTTAAACCATCACACAGGACGCATAGGGACTCACATGGACTCGTAGGGACAGATAGAGACTCATGAGGACTCAAAGGGACTCACAGAGACTCAGTGGGACGCACATGAGCCCCGTTTCCACCCAGCAGTCCGGTACGGATCGGTACGGTTTGGTTTGATAAAGCCCGATCCTGTTTGTGTTTCCACCCGTGCCCTATTTGGTAGGCGGCGTGTAAACCGGATGCCGATAGCCGCTAAATAGCGTCATATGATAGCAGCTAGCGGCTAACAGCTAACCGCTAACTAATAAATTCAACAAAGGAGAAAAACGCTCCACAAACCAAACCAACGCTGGAGACATCCAGCAGGTCATCTCCTCTGTCACTGTCATGTGACTCTTTATTACAAGAACTCAATCCAGCTTTGTTTCAGAGAAGGCTGTGAGCGGCGAGGACAAATACACACGCTAACAATCAATGCTTTAAACACGCCCACCACCTAACACAGGAAGTGACCATTCTTTCAACCAATCAGAGGACTGCAGGGTTTAGCTCCACCTTTTCAGGTCGGGGGGGAGGGGGGGGGGGTGTAAAGATAACACTGAAACTTGTCTTTTTGTGTCACAGGTCAGTTCCCTTCCGTCTCCTTCTTCTGCTCGCTGTGTGGAACCTTTTGTCCAGACTCTGTGTACCTGGAGGAGCACATTAAACTGATACACCTTGACTCTGCCAACGCTATGCAGGCTTTGCAGGCTACAGGCCTCGCACCCCCCTCGACAGAAGGCGGAGCTGAGCTCAGGAAGAGCCGGGGGGTACAGGGCGAGGCCATAGCGGGGGAAGTGGCTCGGGGAGGGGCGGGGCATGTTAAGAGGGAAGTGAAGACGGATGGGGGTTACGAGTGTGCAGACTGTGGGCGGCACTTTAACTACCTGGGGAACCTCCGGCAGCATCAGAGGATCCACACCGGCGAGAAGCCCTTCATGTGCCCGGAGTGCGGCGAGCGCTTCAGACATGCCGCACGCCTCAAGAGTCACCGCCTGGTGCACAGTGGAGCCCAGAGCCCCTTCCCCTGCCCCCAGTGTGGAAAAGGTTTCTCTGTGTTGTCCGGACTGAAAAGACACCAGAGGGTCCACACCGGGGAGAGTCCATACGCCTGCCCCCAGTGTGGACGCCGTTTCAAGGAGCTGGGAAATCTCTACACCCACCAGAGGATCCACAGTGGGGCAACGCCGTACTGCTGCCACACCTGTGGACGGAGCTTCAGACACCTGGGGACCTACAAAAGCCACCGCTGCACCCCAAACCAGTGACCACCCTGAAACCAGTGACCAACTTCAACCAGTAACTAGCCCAAAACCAGTGACCAACCAGTGACCACGCCCAACCAATGACCTTCCTGTAACCCAGTGACGACCCTGAATCCAATCCCTACCCCAAACCAGTGACCACCAAAACCAGTGACCCAGCCAATCCCTACCCCAAACCAGTGACTGTTTCTTACAGGTTTTCTACTTGTATCGAGTTCAAACTAACACGTGAGAAACCTTTTGTGTTTAACAAACGGATCTCATGTTGACTTCTGCCTTCTCAAGAATTCTGTAAAAAACAAGTTCTAACATCAACAGGTCAACAGCTCCCATGATACCGCACAACTTAACCTCATGACATCATCAGACTGCTTTGCTGTTGTTGTAACGGTGATGCCCCTAGTGGTAGAAAACCCACAGTGCGTTTAATAACTATGTGAGGTTGAAGAAGAACATGCTGAAGTTTGAACTCTGCGACTGGAGACACTTTCTCATGTCAGAATCAAACTTCCTGTGATCATGGACCTTTTACAGAGCAGTGCAACACAGCGCCCTCATGTGGTCAGACTGTGTATTTACATCAGTGCTCACTTTGCTGCCAGAGTTTTTCATTCTAACCTTGTTAGGTGATGTTAAGATATATGTTATTTTATAGGTCTCTGTACTCTGACATGTCATTGACGTGATCAGAGCTGCTCTTACTGACAATCTGCTGTCTAATAAACAGACCTCACATCATCACTGAGTGTGTTTTACACAGGAATATGAACTGACTGTATGAACCTCCTTGTAAGGACAGGTAAGGGGTAGAACTGGAGCCTGCACTGATATAAATCTGCTGATACACTGCGTCTGTTTGTCCCTTCAGCGGTCAGAAGGGTTCTTGCTCTGAGGACCGTCAAACCTGATTTAGTGCAGACGGGCTTCATAGTTGGCGTCACCCAAGTTTAACTGAAAGATGAGGTGCTGGAACATGAATTTTGTAGACGTCACATTGTTGTAACGTGGGCTTATTTGATATATGATGTATTTAGGTTTGAAATGTACTAAAATAAGCAAGGAAGAAATTAGATAAGGTCTCTAGGGAGCCATGGTGTGTGTATACCAACAGAAAATCCAAACACAGGTAAGTTTAAATAGTTGTATTTAGAAAAAAACAATTTCCATAAACTCAAAACAATGGAGGTCTTTAGTTCAATAAAAAAACCAAATGTCCTCTGTCCAGTCTGGAAAGGCTGTTTAGGTCCATTTCACACACAAAAAATCAGGGCAAGTCAAAGTCTTTCAGGGTTTTCCAGAATATTTGGTTTCCTGTCCTACCACACTTGTAGGAGGAGGTGAGGTGATCTAGTTGGGTAGCTCGCCATCTTCATCATGGAGTTCATTCAAAAAAGAATCCAAACCTATAAGACAAAAGTAATGAACAGTAACTCAATTCATTACACGTACAAAACCAAATCTAATTGGAAAAAAAAATAACTTAACACAGATATGCTTTAAATTAAAGCTTTATCAAATTGACTTGAATTAAACAATCTCTTAATATCACTAAAGTAAAACGGGAATACATTTGGGATTAAACTCTGTACTTTTAAATATTAAATAAATACAACATAAATGCATGCCACGTCTCCATCATCAACCGCGGTCGACGGCCACAGCTTCAATTAGCAGTTTTTCTTTTTTATGGGAAATCTCCGCGATTCCCTCGGAAGAAAACGAACAATGCAAAAAAATATAACAAAATACAACTCACCGCCGAGTGCGAAGACAATAAACTGCTTTCCCGTCTTGGGCAAACAAACAATTCTGCTCTGCTCTGTCCTGTCGTTTCACCATGAATGGGATGAGAGGGAGTGACCTTCTGAACTGGATCTTTTTGATAAGTGGGTTGAGCTCTGATTGGGTGATTGATTTCGGTGGATTTAGGTTATGAAATGTTTTAAAGAAGAAAAAAATTGGGAAGTTTACATACATTCAAAATAAAAAGAAAACCAATTTTCATATCTATGGAGGTTAACTGAGGTCACTCCCCATGCACAGGAAAAAACAAGAGGCTATATCACACTCAAATCAATTAACCTGGGTTACATTGTCATTTTCTCTTTTCTCTCAGGTCAGTAGACTGTATATCTCTTAATATGTCAGCTATTTACCAGAAGAAAACAAGCACAATGACAGTGTCAAAGACATCAACTCTTTTACACTTTCATGAAAAAAGCTGACTTAAGTTAGATGAAAACCTCAGGATGCTGATCCCTCCACTTCTCGGTGCTTCTGAGGATGTGCAGAAAAAACACTGTTACAGTCAGAGCTCACACTGTTACAGTCAGAGCTCACACTGTTACAGTCAGAGTTAACAATGTTACAGTCAGAGCTCACACTGTTACAGTCAGAGTTAACAATGTTACAGTCAGAGCTCACACTGTTACAGTCAGAGTTAACAATGTTACAGTCAGAGTTAACAATGTTACAGTCAGTGTTAACAATGTTACAGTCAGTGTTAACAATGTTACAGTCAGTGTTAACAATGTTACAGTCAGAGTTAACAATGTTACAGTCAGTGTTAACAATGTTACAGTCAGTGTTAACAATGTTACAGTCAGTGTTAACACTGTTACAGTCAGTGTTAACAATGTTACAGTCAGTGTTAACAATGTTACAGTCAGAGTTAACAATGTTACAGTCAGGGTTAACAATGTTACAGTCAGTGTTAACACTGTTACAGTCAGAGTTAACAATGTTACAGTCAGAGTTAACAATGTTACAGTCAGGGTTAACAATGTTACAGTCAGGGTTAACAATGTTACAGTCAGTGTTAACAATGTTACAGTCAGAGTTAACAATGTTACAGTCAGTGTTAACAATGTTACAGTCAGTGTTAACAATGTTACAGTCAGTGTTAACACTGTTACAGTCAGTGTTAACAATGTTACAGTCAGTGTTAACAATGTTACAGTCAGTGTTAACAATGTTACAGTCAGAGTTAACACTGTTACAGTCAGAGTTAACAATGTTACAGTCAGAGTTAACAATGTTACAGTCAGTGTTAACAATGTTACAGTCAGTGTTAACAATGTTACAGTCAGTGTTAACAATGTTACAGTCAGGGTTAACAATGTTACAGTCAGAGTTAACAATGTTACAGTCAGAGTTAACAATGTTACAGTCAGAGTTAACAATGTTACAGTCAGTGTTAACAATGTTACAGTCAGTGTTAACAATGTTACAGTCAGAGTTAACAATGTTACAGTCAGAGTTAACACTGTTACAGTCAGAGTTAACAATGTTACAGTCAGAGTTAACAATGTTACAGTCAGAGTTAACAATGTTACAGTCAGTGTTAACAATGTTACAGTCAGTGTTAACAATGTTACAGTCAGAGTTAACAATGTTACAGTCAGTGTTAACAATGTTACAGTCAGTGTCAACAATGTTACAGTCAGTGTTAACAATGTTACAGTCAGTGTTAACAATGTTACAGTCAGGGTTAACAATGTTACAGTCAGTGTTAACAATGTTACAGTCAGTGTCAACAATGTTACAGTCAGGGTTAACAATGTTACAGTCAGTGTTAACAATGTTACAGTCAGGGTTAACAATGTTACAGTCAGTGTTAACAATGTTACAGTCAGTGTTAACAATGTTACAGTCAGTGTTAACACTGTTACAGTCAGAGTTAACACTGTTACAGTCAGTGTTAACAATGTTACAGTCAGTGTTAACACTGTTACAGTCAGGGTTAACAATGTTACAGTCAGTGTTAACAATGTTACAGTCAGTGTTAACAATGTTACAGTCAGTGTTAACAATGTTACAGTCAGAGTTAACAATGTTACAGTCAGTGTTAACAATGTTACAGTCAGTATTAACAATGTTACAGTCAGAGTTAACAATGTTACAGTCAGTATTAACAATGTTACAGTCAGAGTTAACAATGTTACAGTCAGAGTTAACAATGTTACAGTCAGAGTTAACAATGTTACAGTCAGGGTTAGGGTTAGGGCTAACCCCAACCCAACAGAAGGGTCCCAAAAAGTAGGATGGTACGGGTCGGTCCTTTGGGGATCTTCCCCGGGATTAGTCCATGGAAGCTAAATGTGTGATGTAATGAGATGAACCAAAGTGCTTGGTGGAAACGGGGCTTTACACACTGTTGAGCTTTCTAAAAGGAAAGATTGATGTCCTGAATTTTAACTGATTTGTTGTACTGTGAACTTTCAGTATTTAAGAGTTGGAGCACTGTTTCTTTACTGTAAGTGAAGCTGATAAATGTTGCCTTTTTTCAAACTGATCAGCATAGACATAAACAGCCACAGAGAAACTGTTTTGTGATTGGTGGATGATTGAGATAGCAAACTGTTATTGGTACAGCTCTGTATCTTTAAGTACAAAGAATTCAGTGTTATTCATCCTAGCTGCTGATCTTAAGGAGAGCTGCTACCTGCAGATAGATGACTTTACTCTGCAGGACAACAGTCTTCAAGAGACACACTGGACAAGAAAAACAAAGTTTGGACATATTCACAGTGTAAACAAAGAGAGTAAAACAACAAACCAGCATGCAGAAAACTGAATGAGCACAAACTCATGACCCTCACCACCAATGTGTCCACATTTCTTTTTCCAAGAACATGAACGCCTCTGTGCCGCGGCCTCGCTTTCAAGAACAACACATGGCGTTGAATCCTGAAGCATTGACACACTGGGCGAGATAGAACACACAACTCAAACAGAGAGAGAGAGAGAGAGAGAAGAAAATAGGTCACCCAACAAGACCCCCTCTAAGAGCCTGAACCTGGTTCACATCAGATCCACATGATTCAGAGTCACCACGGAGAGACACAGAGCGCACACACACACACACACACACACACTGTACAGAGCACACACACACACACACTGTACAGAGCACACACACACACACACTGTACAGAGCACACACACACACACACACACACACACACACACTGTACAGAGCACACACACACACACACACTGTACAGAGCACACACACACACACACACTGTACAGAGCACACACACACACACACTGTACAGAGCACACACACACACACACACACACACACACACACACACTGTACAGAGCACACACACACACACACACACACTGTACAGAGCACACACACACACACACACACACTGTACAGAGCACACACACACACACACACTGTACAGAGCACACACACACACACACACACACACTGTACAGAGCACACACACACACACACTGTACAGAGCACACACACACACACACTGTACAGAGCACACACACACACACACACACACACTGTACAGAGCACACACACACACACACACACACACACACACACACACACACACACACTGTACAGAGCACACACACACACACACACACACACACACTGTACAGAGCACACACACACACACACACTGTACAGAGCACACACACACACACACACACACTGTACAGAGCACACACACACACACACACACACTGTACAGAGCACACACACACACACACACACACACTGTACAGAGCACACACACACACACACACACACACACACACACTGTACAGAGCACACACACACACACACACACACACACACACACTGTACAGAGCACACACACACACACTGTACAGAGCACACACACACACACACACACACACTGTACAGAGTACACACACACACACACACTGTACAGAGCACACACACACACACACACACACACACACACACACACACACACACACACACACACACACACACACACACACACACACACACACACACACACTGTACAGAGTAAAAAAAAAGGTTATTTCTTCATCAGTTTTTATTTTGACATTTCTGACAGGAAACAGATTTCACAGCTCGTCACTATAACATGGATGAAGAGTGACGAAGAGGACGTTCTTAGATTCACACCTTGTGAGTGTTTCCTGTGATGTATAAAAAATATAAAGTTCAAATCTCTCACAGCTGGACCTGACCAGCTTGTGACCCTCCTGCAGTTAAATCTGGATTGTGGGGGGATGACTGATGGGCGTATCATGTCAAAGCAGCTCTAAGACTTTTGACCTTTGACCTCTGATCATAAAAAAGAAGAGCTCTTAAAGTGTTCCCATGTGCTCGGGAAACTGAAACATGTATGAAACAGATGATAAAAACAGGAACCATCTCCAGGATTGATTTTTGGCCACATGACCAGATCTCACATTAGGCCCCTCCCCCAAAGCCTGAGACATTAACCACACCTCCATGACACTAACAAGACGTTAACAGATTTACATTTAGACAACTTTTCAGATGTTTTTGTTGTGATTCAGACGGCACAAGTTTATAATAAATGACCCAGGGTGAGTAGGACTGTTATCGTTGCCGTGGTAACCAACCGGTATCTCAGAGTTAAACCCGAACCCGCTCCACATAGAGAACAGTGATATTTACATGAACTAGTGACTTGGATTGATGGGGCTAAATTCTACACAGTAACGGATATATTCAGTGATAGTGACCGACTTCCTTTTGGAACATAAAGATCTCTGCAGGATTAACGGACACTATATACTCTGCTTTCAGCAAATCTTTGACCTGACCAATAAAGCTGAGACGTGTGCCCCTTAGAAACCTGGTTCCAACAGGGTCCCTTCCAAACCATCCTACTTGATCATTAAAGTCAGAAGTGCTCAGAGTGGGCCGCTGCAGACCCACAGATATATTTAGTTTGTCCTCCTACCAGCTCATAAATAACGCCTGCTCTGAATCAGAGTCTGTTTATTTAATCCCTAAACGAGGGTCTTGACCCCTTCTGAGGGAGGAGAAGCTCCCTGTTTGTCATGAGCCCCGGAGATCCAGTGGTAGCAGTCTGTTGCATTCTTGTTTTGTTGTTGGACAGCACAGCGGGTGCAGTACATGATGCCCAGCGCCACCGTCACCACGATAAAGAGGCACAGAGGCACCAGGAGGCCCACCAGGAGCCTTATTCTGCTCTGCTTTTTCTCCTCCTCCGCATCCACTATGGTCCTGCTCCCCCCGCTCTCACTTGTGGGAGGCTGGGAAGGGGTGAGCTGGGTGGGAACAGCAGGGTTTTGGGAGCGTGTGATCTCCTCTGCTTCCTCCCCCAGTTCCTCCTCTGGGAGCTCTCTGTTTTCCCTGAGGGCGTTCTGGTCCTCCATGCTGTGGTTGCTTGAATCTGTTGGCATGTCGAGGTCTCTGACTGGATCATCTAGATTTCCTGGTTCCAGGCTGGGTGTGGTTATTTCTGCCCACCAATTCCAGGCCCCCCCAGAGATAGTAGAGGTGGAGAGAAGGGGGGGGGCTGTGGTGGTTTCCTCCTCTTCACCCTCTTCGTACCATTTGGCATTGGAGGGGGATTCGGTGGTGGGTGGAGTGGGGTGGATAGTTGTTGGTACCACCTCCAGCTCAGACACAGACCTCTGCCCCCACTCCAGCAGGTCTGCTGCTCCAGTGTCCAGATTCTCCTCGTCTTCCTCTGCTGGAGGGTCAGGTGGTAAATCAAAAGGGGAGCTAGTGACCCAAATCACATTAGAGTCCTGAACCTGAGGCGGGTCAGTAAGCCAGTCCAGAGACAGATCCTCTTCTAGAGGCCAGACAGTGTTGCTTTGCTGGGGGCTCCAGTCGTACTCAGGGTCCCACATTGGCTGGTGAGTTCCCCAAGGGAAAGGAGGCGTGACAGCAGACTGCTCATCCTCCTTCCCACTCTTTTGACAGGAGTAGTGATCTGCCCTGAGTTTGTATCCTTCCACGCAATAACACTCAAATCCCCCCACATAGTTCACACACATCTGCTCACAGGTCCCGGGAATCAGGCACTCATCATCGTCCTGACATCTACTGGGGTCTTCCAGCAGCGGGGAGTAACCCAGGCGGCAGTGACAGATGTGAGAGCCTGCTGTGTTCTCACAAGCGTGTTCACATGGTTCATTCAAACACTCGTCTGCATCCTCACAATTCCCCGTCTCGTCCAGCGTATACCCGTCCCAACATCGACACACAAATGATCCCGCCGCATTCACACAGAGCTGCTCACACGGACTCTGCAGACACTCGTCCACATCTACACAGCTTTGTTCATCTGGAGTCTGCATGAAGCCCTCAGGACAGATACAGCCATACCTGTCCATCGTGGGGAGACACTCCGTCTTACAGGGGGCGCCTTGACAGGCGACAGTCAGCTCGCAGGTCCGTTTGTCATCTCTCAGCTGATACCCGTCAGCACACTCGCAGTAAAAGTGAACTCCAGTTGGTTTACAGTAATGTTCACATCCACTGTTACCTGGCTCGCACCAGTTCTGAGTTACAGGAGGGTTGTAGCACAGAGGGGGGTCTCTAGACCACCCCACTGAGCCGTCATCTTTGAGTGTACACTGAACAGACTGCTCATACTCACTGCCTTCAGGGCAGGGCAGAGTGGCCCCAGATCCAGAGGGGATGTGGGTGAGTAGAGTGCTGAGGAAGTTAAAAGGTGTGCTGTAGACCGCATTACCTGCCCCCTCACTCCACAACGCTGTGCACATTCCTTCGAAGGCATAGTGACAGAGATACCCATCCACAGACACTGAACATGCTCCATCCAGCCACTTGAAGTTCTCCTTGTGATCCTCGGTGTTGTAGCCCATCGCCACACAGCGGGACACAGAGCAGGTACTGGGCAAGTCCTCCTTCAGCCAGTTTGTGTACTCTGTGTCCTGGTCTCCTGTAGTCCAGGAGAAGCCCCTGAGCGGGCGGCTGGAAGTGCACTGTCGAGGCTGACGCTGCAGACCAATCCAGACCTGAACCTTACTGCGAGAGTGACGGAGGTCCAGACTGGAGAAGAGCGAGGCGATGGTGGACTCATCCCTCTGGTGTTTGATGGTTGCCAGCGTCCCTCCTTTCTTCTTGCAAGCTTTCCATGAGTCCAGGAAGGTCTTTCTTTGGAAGTAGACCACCAAGCAGCCATCCTCAGTGCACAGGGCATCAGTCTCTCTGAGGTCCTGAGCCAGCACAAAGGACTCTCCACAGAGCAGAGCCAGCAGGGAGGCGAGGAGCAGAGCCAAAGCAGCGTTCAGAGGGGAGCTCATCCTGTCTGATGACTGAATACACTGTGATTCCTCCTCAGCCTCTCTTTTACGTCCCCGCGGCCTCAAAGTTGGTGTCCGTTGGCCGACTTCTGTTTTCTAGCCAAACTTTTCTCTCTTCAGCTGAACTCTTTGTTTCTGTCGTCTAGTTTCTGTTGTCTACTCTCCGTCTGCCTGCGCTCCACACGGACAGAAAAATGACTTAGAGCTGCACCTCAGCAACGAGCCTCAGAGGGAGGGGGAGGAGAGAGAGAGGGAGGGGGAGGAGAGAGAGAGGGGAAGGAGGAATGGGCTGAGGAGAAGTCTGTATGTTTTTGGAGGACGGGGGGATATGTGTGTGTGTGTGTGTGTGTGTGTGGGGGGGGGAGGTGCATAGAACTGAGTGTTTTTTCTTTTACAGAACTCGTCATATGGTTTTCATAAGTGAACATATTTCAGACACACAAACGTTTATGGTGCAGTCTAATCTCTGGAACAGATGCAGTGATCTTCTGTATCCTGTGGGATTCATATTCATTTATACAACATGAAACAAGCAGGAAGTGAACCTGAGATGGGCAGGAAGTGAACATGACGGTCTTTATTTGTAACTCAGTAAACCCCAGCTGGTCAGGCCGTTCATGGAGGAGCTGCTGGTTCTGTTAGCTGTTAGCTGTCCGGATGTGGACCAAAACATGGAAGTTGTCGAGCACTGCCGAAGCGCCCTTAAGCAAGGCACCAACCCCCCACCAGCTCAGGAGGAGCTTCCTGACATCTCTCTATGAATGCATGTCCACAGGTCCTTCCTGCTTGTGAATGTGTGTGAAGCATGTCTCTACAATAACAGAGTGAGAACCACAAGTTCCCCTCTGGGATTAATAAATATGACCCTGGCTAACTCCTGCAGCAGCACAGCTGCTCCCTGGTCTCTGGTCTGTGGTCTCTGGTCTGTGGTCTGTGGTCTCTGGTCTCTGGTCTCTGGTCTCTGCTCTGTGGTCTCTGGTCACTGCTCTG
>NW_027636783.1:30000-66420 GCF_947650265.1 Symphodus melops | reverse complement strand
CCAGGAACTGCAGCCAGCCTCTAGTGGACACTCCATGAACTGCAGCCAGCCTCTAGTGGACACTCCATGAACTGCAGCCAGCCTCTAGTGGACACTCAGGGAACTGCAACTACCTGAAACACTCGAGATCAATCAGACCATCAATAAACAGATACTTTCATATTAGGACACAAGTTTAAAGTTTATATTTATCACATCTCCTCACAGAAAGACGAGCAGAAGAATCAGGAGCATCAGAGGACTCGATGTTGCATGCTCTCCTGCTTCCTCCCGTCTGCTCCTCCTCTCCTTCCTTCCTCCTTCTCTCCTCCTCTCCTTACTCCTCCTCCTCTCCTCTCCTCCTCTCCTTCCTTCCTCCTTCTCTCCTCCTCTCCTTACTCCTCCTCCTCTCCTTCCTCCTCCTCCTCTCCTTCCTCCTCCTCCTCTCCTTCCTCCTCTCCTCCTCCTCTCCTCCTCTCCTTCCTCCTCTCCTCCTCCTCTCCTCTCCTCCTCCTCTCCTCTCCTCCTCCTCTTCCCTCCTCCTCTCCTCCTCCTCCTCTTCCTCCTCCTCCTCTCCTCCTCTCCTTCCTCCTCTCCTCTCCTCCTCCTCTCCTCCTCCTCCTCCTCTTCCTCCTCCTCCTCTCCTTCCTCCTCTCCTCCTCCTCTCCTCTCCTCCTCCTCTCCTCTCCTCCTCCTCCTCTCCTCTCCTCCTCCTCTCCTCTCCTCCTCCTCCTCCTCCTCTCCTCTCCTCCTCCTCTCCTCTCCTCCTCCTCTCCTCCTCTCCTCTCCTCTCCTCCTCCTCCTCCTCTTCCTCCTCTCCTCCTCCTCCTCCTCTTCCTCCTCCTCCTCTCCTCTCCTCCTCCTCCTCCTCCTCTCCTCTCCTCCTCCTCTCCTCTCCTCCTCCTCTCCTCCTCTCCTCTCCTCTCCTCTCCTCCTCCTCCTCTCCTCTCCTCCTCCTCTCCTCTCCTCCTCCTCCTCCTCCTCCTCCTCCCCTCTCCTCCTCCTCCTCCTCCTCTCCTCCTGTCACTGTAAACAGGCGGAGTCTGTGAAGAGGAGAAGTCACAGATTCTGCTTCCTGTGACAGTTTCACAGACGGAACAAAGAGCAGCTCTGAGCTCCGTGCAGACCCCCTGCTCCCTCTCTGACTCACCCGGACACTGAGCTTCTCCTCCGGCTGAGGATGGACAAGCAGACCGGAGCTCCCGGAGGCTCGGACGGATCAGGGCCGAACAGAAAGCCGTGGGTCTCACCGACCTCCGGAGCAACAACCGGAGAAACCCCGGAAAGGTGAGCAAGGCAGTTTCTTACCTCGCGAACAGGAAGTGTCCCACACCTGCCTGAAAATGTTGACATTTACGGCGGCCTTGTTTTTCTGCAAAGTTTGACTTCCTATAAAATATAAACCACTTCGCTTTCTAACTCGGAAAGATGTTCTCTTTAATTCGGTTTTAATGTAAAAAATAAATCAGGACATGTTTAATCAATAATCCCACTTTAAAGACGGGTACCCGGCCTGTTCCCGCCGGAGACACGAGACAAGAAACGGTCACATTTTGACTGAGGTTTGGTGTTAGCATGAAGAGGCTAAACACGTTAGCTTTAGCTTTATTAAACAATATAAAGACTGTTATCTTTATAAATCTATAAACAATATAAAGACTGTTATCTTTATACATCTATAATAAACAATATAAAGACTGTTAGCTTTATAAATCTATAATAAACAATATAAAGACTGTTAGCTTTATAAATCTATAATAAACAATATAAAGACTGTTAGCTTTACAAATCTATAATAAACAATATAAAGACTGTTAGCTTTATAAATCTATAATAAACAATATAAAGACTGTTAGCTTTATAAATCTATAATAAACAATATAAAGACTGTTAGCTTTACAAATCTATAATAAACAATATAAAGACTGTTATCTTTATAAATCTATAAACAATATAAAGACTGTTATCTTTATACATCTATAAACAATATAAAGACTGTTATCTTTATAAATCTATAAACAATATAAAGACTGTTATCTTTATACATCTATAATAAACAATATAAAGACTGTTATCTTTATAAATCTATAAACAATATAAAGACTGTTATCTTTATAAATCTATAATAAACAATATAAAGACTGTTATCTTTATACATCTATAATAAACAATATAAAGACTGTTAGCTTTATAAATCTATAATAAACAATATAAAGACTGTTATCTTTATAAATCTATAATAAACAATATAAAGACTGTTATCTTTATAAATCTATAATAAACAATATAAAGACTGTTATCTTTATAAATCTATAAACAATATAAAGACTGTTATCTTTATAAATCTATAAACAATATAAAGACTTAGCTTTATAAATCTATAATAAACAATATAAAGACTGTTAGCTTTACAAATCTATAATAAACAATATAAAGACTGTTATCTTTATACATCTATAATAAACAATATAAAGACTGTTATCTTTATACATCTATAATAAACAATATAAAGACTGTTATCTTTATACATCTATAATAAACAATATAAAGACTGTTATCTTTATAAATCTATAAACAATATAAAGACTGTTACCTTTATAAATCTATAAACAATATAAAGACTGTTATCTTTATACATCTATAATAAACAATATAAAGACTGTTAGCTTTATAAATCTATAAACAATATAAAGACTGTTAGCTTTATAAATCTATAATAAACAATATAAAGACTGTTATCTTTATACATCTATAAACAATATAAAGACTGTTAGCTTTATAAATCTATAATAAACAATATAAAGACTGTTATCTTTATAAATCTATAAACAATATAAAGACTGTTAGCTTTATAAATCTATAAACAATATAAAGACTGTTAGCTTTATAAATCTATAAACAATATAAAGACTGTTAGCTTTATAAAGCTATAAACAATATAAAGACTGTTATCTTTATAAAGCTATAAACACAGAGCTGCGAGCTAGCATTAGCTCAGTCAAACAGTTATCTTGATGCTAATGCAGACCTGTGTGTAGATCTGATTATGCTAAAGCTAACCGCGCGAAACAGAAACTGTCATATGTAAAAACAATAATAAATAAAAACAATATTTTAAATGAATATTATAAATATGAATCATGATGATAATGTGTATGAGAATAAATCAGCTGTTTTTGTTTACATTTAGTCCTTCAGGTTCTCATGTGGAGTGGTGTAAACAGCTGATCGCTGCGACCATCTCCAATCAGATCGCACCTGAACACAAGGTAACACTCACACACACACCTGGACACAAGGTAACACACACGCACACACACACCTGAACACAAGGTAACACACACATACACACCTGAACACAAGGTAACACACACACACACACACACACCTGAACACAAGGTAACACACACGCACACACACACCTGAACACAAGGTAACACACACATACACACCTGAACACAAGGTAACACACACACACCGGAACACAAGGTAACATGCACACACACACCTGAACACAAGGTAACACACACAGACCTGAACACAAGGTAACACACACACACCTGAACACAAGGTAACACACACACGCACCTGAACACAAGGTAACACACACACGCACCTGAACACAAGGTAACACACACATACACACCTGAACACAAGGTAACACACACATACACAACTGAACACAAGGTAACACACGCACCTGAACACACACACCTGAACACAAGGCAACACACACTTACACACCTGAACACAAGGTAACACACACACAGACCTGAACACAAGGTAACACACACAGACCTGAACACAAGGTAACACACACACACCTGGACACAAGGTAACACACACACCTGAACACAAGGTAACACACACGCACCTGAACACAAGGTAACACACACACACACAGACCTGAACACAAGGTAACACACACACACCTGAACACAAGGTAACACACACACACCTGGACACAAGGTAACACACACACACACACACACACACCTGAACACAAGGTAACACACACACACACAGACCTGAACACAAGGTAACACACACACACGCACCTGAACACAAGGTAACACACACACAGACCTGAACACAAGGTAACACACACACAGACCTGAACACAAGGTAACACACACACACCTGAACACAAGGTAACACACACACACCTGGACACAAAGTAACACACACACACACACCTGAACACAAGGTAACACACACACACACAGACCTGAACACAAGGTAACACACACACACACAGACCTGAACACAAGGTAACACACACACAGACCTGAACACAAGGTAACACACACACAGACCTGAACACAAGGTAACACACACACACACAGACCTGAACACAAGGTAACACACACACGCACCTGGACACAAGGTAACACACACGCACCTGAACACAATGTAACACACACACACACAGACCTGAACACAAGGTAACACACACACAGACCTGAACACAAGGTAACACACACACACACACACAGACCTGAACACAAGGTAACACACACACACCTGAACACAAGGTAACACACACACGCACCTGGACACAAGGTAACACACACGCACCTGAACACAATGTAACACACACACACACACAGACCTGAACACAAGGTAACACACACACACACCTGAACACAAGGTAACACACACACACCTGGACATAAGGTAACACACACACACCTGGACATAAGGTAACACACACACACACCTGGACATAAGGTGTGTTTGTTTGTTTGTTTGTTTGTTTGTTTGTTGGATAGATAGATAGATGGATGGATATAATTACAGATTAAACCTGTGCAGTTAGCATTAGCATCAGACTTAAACTTATATAGCATAATGTACATAACCTGTGAGGAGAGAAAAACATGTGCTGATTAAAAGAGACGTGTAAACAGTTAAAGAGCCTTAGAAACAAAGTGCTGACCTTCTAGAAACTAGTTACATGTGCATGTACAGAGGTGTTTGAGGTAGTGCCAGAGGTGTGAGTACAGTCATTAAACAGTCAATGCAGAGATGCAGACTGGACCATTAAAGTGCTCAGCAACATAAAGGAGCAGTGATTAGCATTAAGTGTCCAAAACAATAAGGTGAAACCAGGAGTGATCAGGGTGATTATCATTAAAGTGACCTGTGCTCAGTAAGGTGACTATCAATATGCATTAAAGTGTCCAACTGGAGGCTGACTCTGAGGTCAGCAGTGAGGTATGAGTCCAGGATTCACTTCCTCCCTCTCTCTCTCTCTCTCTCTCTCTCTCTCTCTCTCTCTCTCTCTCTCTCTCTCCCTCCCTCTCTCTCTCTCTCTCTCTCTCTCTCTCTCTCTGTCTCTCTCTCTCCCTCTCTCTTTTTGTCTCTCGCCCTCCATGCTGGCTCTCTGCAGCAGGACTATCTGGATGAGGGGCTGTGTTACCATGGAGACAGTGACTCTGAGCATCCTGCCAATGCTTCGGCAAGTCTCTCTCTGTCTGCATTCACTCCTCTTCCTCCTCCTCCTCCTTCTCATCTCCTGCTGCTCCTCATCTTCCTCCTCCTCCTCCTCCTTCGGTCTGCATGTCTTCTCATCTTCCTCCTCCTCATCTTCCTCTTCCTCCTCCTCCTTCAGTGTGTTCTCCTAATCAGTGACAGAAAATAACAAAACATATCATTTCATATCATCAGTTTTTGACTAAAGGAAATATCATCCTCATCAGCATCACCATGAGTTCACTTCTGTCTGGTGTATTAGCAGGTGCATGCTGGGAGTTGTAGTCTCTCTGATGTGTGTGTGTGTGTGTGTGTGTGTGTGTGTGTGTGTGTGTGTGTAGAACCTCCCGGCTCTGAGGTACGGAGCTCAGGGGAAAATGTTCCAGAACCAGATTCCTCTGCTGCCCGGAGAGAGCATCCAGACCACAGGTGAGTCAGTGTCACCTGTGTGACCTCTGTGTGACCTCTGTGTGACCTCTATGATGATGAGGATGTCCTCTGTGTTTGCAGTGAAGGATGTGATGTACATCTGTCCGTTCAGCGGGCTGCTAAACGGTACTCTGACCATCACAGACTACAAACTCTACTTCAGCAGCACAGACCGGGTAAGATCTCAGGACGGTTTTTAAAAGACCAATGAAAGTTTAAACGGGTCGGCTGAGAAACCTGGAACAGAACCAAACTCATGTAGAACAGACAGAAACCTGGATCAGAACCAGACTCATGTAGAACAGACAGAAACCTGAAACAGAACCAGACTCATGTAGAACAGACAGAAACCTGGATCAGAACCAGACTCATGTAGAACAGACAGAAACCTGGATCAGAACCAGACTCATGCAGAACAGGCAGAAACCTGGATCAGAACCAGACTCATGCAGAACAGGCAGAAACCTGGAACAGAACCAGACTCATGAGGAAATGGTAGAAACCTGGATCAGAACCAGACTCATGTAGAACAGGCAGAAACCTGGAACAGAACCAGACTCATGAGGAAAAGGTAGAAACCTGGATCAGAACCAGACTCATGAGGAACAGGCAGAAACCTGGATCAGAACCAGACTCATGCAGAACAGGCAGAAACCTGGATCAGAACCAGACTCATGCAGAACAGGCAGAAACCTGGATCAGAACCAGACTCATGCAGAACAGGCAGAAACCTGGGTTTATTCGTTGATTTAATTTGGATCAATTTGTAATCTAATGTAAGATTTCTGAACACACAACACTTTGAACTCCCGGCCTCAGGACCGCTTTGTGAACTGTCTCTGTATTAAAGTCAGTCTGTGTGTTTAGAATTTTGTTCTGGACGTGAATCTTGGCGTGATCAGCAGACACGAAACCTTCAGCGTCCCAAACCAGGGTGAGAACACCAAAGGACTGGAGCTGGTCTGCAAGGTGACTCTCAAATACTCACACACACTTCATCCATTCCGCTATCCTATCAGGGTTGTAGGAGGCCCAAGCCGGTCCCAGATGTCATTGGGCAAGAGGCAGGGTTACAGCCGGTACTAGTCCTCAGCCAATCACAGGGCTGATATATAAGCCCAGTTTTGACCAAACGTCGCTAGAACTAAAAGTTCAGGGACTTCTCTTCAGGAAATAAAGGTTCAGGGACTTCTCTTTAAGGGACAAAAAGGTTCAGGGACTTCTCTTTAAGGGACAAAAAGGTTCAGGGACTTCTCTTTAAGGGACAAAAAGGTTCAGGGACTTCTCTTTGAGGGACAAAAAGGTTCAGGGACTTCTCTTTGAGGGACTAAAAGGTTCAGGGACTTCTCTTTAAGGGACAAAAAGGTTCAGGGACTTCTCTTCAGGAACTAAAGGTTCAGGGACTTCTCTTTGAGGGACTAAAAGGTTCAAGGACTTCTCTTTGAGGGACTTCTCTTCAAAGTACTAAAAGGTTCAGGGACTTCTTTTCATAGAACAAAAAGGTTCAGGGACTTCTCTTTGAGGGACTAAAAGGTTCAGGGACTTCTCTTCAAAGAACTAAAGGTTCAGGGACTTCTCTTCAGGAACTAAAGGTTCAGGGACTTCTCTTCAAAGAACTAAAGGTTCAGGGACTTCTCTTCAAAGAACTAAAGGTTCAGGGACTTCTCTTCAGGAACAAAAGGTTCAGGGACTTCAAAGAACTATAGGTTCAGAGACTTCTCTGTGAAGGACTTCTCTTTAGGAACTAAAGGTTCAGGGACTTCTCTTCAAAGAACTAAAGGTTCAGGGGCTTCTCTTTAGGAACTAAAGGTTCAGGGGCTTCTCTTCAGGAACTAAAGGTTCAGGGACTTCTCTTTAGGAACTAAAGGTTCAGGGACTTCTCTTCAAAGAACTAAAGGTTCAGGGACTTCTCTTCATAGAACTAAAGGTTCAGGGACTTCTCTTCAAAGAACTAAAGGTTCAGGGGCTTCTCTTTAGGAACTAAAGGTTCAGGGACTTCTCTTTAGGAACTAAAGGTTCAGGGACTTCTCTTCAAAGAACTAAAGGTTCAGGGACTTCTCTTCATAGAACTAAAGGTTCAGGGGCTTCTCTTTAGGAACTAAAGGTTCAGGGGCTTCTCTTTAGGAACTAAAGGTTCAGGGACTTCTCTTCAAAGAACTAAAGGTTCAGGGGCTTCTCTTTAGGAACTAAAGGTTCAGGGGCTTCTCTTTAGGAACTAAAGGTTCAGGGACTTCTCTTCAGGAACTAAAGGTTCAGGGGCTTCTCTTTAGGAACTAAAGGTTCAGGGACTTCTCTTCATAGAACTAAAGGTTCAGGGACTTCTCTTCAGGAACTAAATGTTCAGGGACTTCTCGTCATAGAACTAAAGGTTCAGGGACTTCTCGTTATAGAACTAAAGGTTCAGAGACTTCTCTTCAAAGAACTAAAGGTTCAGAGGCTTCTCTTCAAAGAACTAAAGGTTCAGGGGCTTCTCTTTAGGAACTAAAGGTTCAGGGACTTCTCTTCAAAGAACTAAAGGTTCAGGGGCTTCTCTTTAGGAACTAAAGGTTCAGGGGCTTCTCTTTAGGAACTAAAGGTTCAGGGGCTTCTCTTTAGGAACTAAAGGTTCAGGGACTTCTCTTCAAAGAACTAAAGGTTCAGGGGCTTCTCTTTAGGAACTAAAGGTTCAGGGGCTTCTCTTTAGGAACTAAAGGTTCAGGGACTTCTCTTCAGGAACTAAAGGTTCAGGGGCTTCTCTTTAGGAACTAAAGGTTCAGGGACTTCTCTTCATAGAACTAAAGGTTCAGGGACTTCTCTTCAGGAACTAAAGGTTCAGGGACTTCTCTTCAAAGAACTAAATGTTCAGGGACTTCTCGTCATAGAACTAAAGGTTCAGGGACTTCTCGTCATAGAACTAAAGGTTCAGAGACTTCTCTTCAAAGAACTAAAGGTTCAGGGGCTTCTCTTCAAAGAACTAAAGGTTCAGGGGCTTCTCTTTAGGAACTAAAGGTTCAGGGACTTCTCTTCAAAGAACTAAAGGTTCAGGGGCTTCTCTTTAGGAACTAAAGGTTCAGGGGCTTCTCTTTAGGAACTAAAGGTTCAGGGGCTTCTCTTTAGGAACTAAAGGTTCAGGGACTTCTCTTCAAAGAACTAAAGGTTCAGGGACTTCTCTTTAGGAACTAAAGGTTCAGGGGCTTCTCTTTAGGAACTAAAGGTTCAGGGACTTCTCTTCAAAGAACTAAAGGTTCAGGGACTTCTCTTCAGGAACTAAAGGTTCAGGGACTCCTCTTCAAAGAACTAAAGGTTCAGGGACTTCTCTTTAGGAACTAAAGGTTCAGGGGCTTCTCTTTAGGAACTAAAGGTTCAGGGGCTTCTCTTTAGGAACTAAAGGTTCAGGGGCTTCTCTTTAGGAACTAAAGGTTCAGGGACTTCTCTTCAAAGAACTAAAGGTTCAGGGGCTTCTCTTTAGGAACTAAAGGTTCAGGGGCTTCTCTTTAGGAACTAAAGGTTCAGGGACTTCTCTTCAGGAACTAAAGGTTCAGGGGCTTCTCTTGAGGAACTAAAGGTTCAGGGACTTCTCTTCATAGAACTAAAGGTTCAGGGACTTCTCTTCAGGAACTAAAGGTTCAGGGACTTCTCTTCAAAGAACTAAATGTTCAGGGACTTCTCGTCATAGAACTAAAGGTTCAGGGACTTCTCGTCATAGAACTAAAGGTTCAGAGACTTCTCTTCAAAGACCTAAAGGTTCAGGGGCTTCTCTTCAAAGAACTAAAGGTTCAGGGGCTTCTCTTTAGGAACTAAAGGTTCAGGGACTTCTCTTCAAAGAACTAAAGGTTCAGGGGCTTCTCTTTAGGAACTAAAGGTTCAGGGGCTTCTCTTTAGGAACTAAAGGTTCAGGGACTTCTCTTTAGGAACTAAAGGTTCAGGGGCTTCTCTTTAGGAACTAAAGGTTCAGGGACTTCTCTTCAAAGAACTAAAGGTTCAGGGACTTCTCTTTAGGAACTAAAGGTTCAGGGGCTTCTCTTTAGGAACTAAAGGTTCAGGGACTTCTCTTCAAAGAACTAAAGGTTCAGGGACTTCTCTTCATAGAACTAAAGGTTCAGGGACTTCTCTTCAGGAACTAAAGGTTCAGGGACTTCTCTTCAAAGAACTAAATGTTCAGGGACTTCTCTTTAGGAACTAAAGGTTCAGGGACTCCTCTTCAAAGAACTAAAGGTTCAGGGACTTCTCTTCATAGAACTAAAGGTTCAGGGACTTCTCTTCATAGAACTAAAGGTTCAGGGACTTCTCTTCAGGAACTAAAGGTTCAGGGACTTCTCTTCAGGAACTAAAGGTTCAGGGACTTCTCTTCAAAGAACTAAATGTTCAGGGACTCCTCTTCAGGAACTAAAGGTTCAGGGACTTCTCGTCATAGAACTAAAGGTTCAGGGACTTCTCGTCATAGAACTAAAGGTTCAGGGACTTCTCGTCATAGAACTAAAGGTTCAGAGACTTCTCTTCAAAGAACTAAAGGTTCAGGGACTTCTCGTCATAGAACTAAAGGTTCAGGGACTTCTCTTCATAGAACTAAAGGTTCAGGGACTTCTCGTCATAGAACTAAAGGTTCAGAGACTTCTCTTCAAAGAACTAAAGGTTCAGGGACTTCTCTTCAGGAACTAAAGGTTCAGGGACTTCTCGTCATAGAACTAAAGGTTCAGGGACTTCTCTTCAGGAACTAAAGGTTCAGGGACTTCTCTTCATAGAACTAAAGGTTCAGGGACTTCTCTTCATAGAACTAAAGGTTCAGGGGCTTCTCTTCAAAGAACTAAAGGTTCAGGGGCTTCTCTTTAGGAACTAAAGGTTCAGGGGCTTCTCTTTAGGAACTAAAGGTTCAGGGGCTTCTCTTTAGGAACTAAAGGTTCAGGGACTTCTCTTCAAAGAACTAAAGGTTCAGGGACTTCTCTTTAGGAACTAAAGGTTCAGGGGCTTCTCTTTAGGAACTAAAGGTTCAGGGACTTCTCTTCATAGAACTAATGGTTCTATTGTGTGTAGGCTCATTTTGAAATGGTATTTTTGAAAACAATTGTCAGTCATCAAAAGTTTGAATATTTTGTATTTCAGTATGTCTTTTAATGGAGAGATAGAGTAGCCCCTCATGATAATACAAACAATACAAAGTCAAACCAAATTATTGTACCTCCATGAATGAATGAATGACTTAAAAGAAAACTAAACAAGTTGAAGAGATTAAAAAAACTATAGATGTAACACTTAAACAATGATTGAAATAAAGGTACTGCCTGTCACCTGCTGTGCCTGACCAATCAGAGGCCTTCAGCTCTGCAGGGGCCCCATGCCCAGTTGTCAAAGGTCCCTGGACCTTTAGAAAGTACATAACAAAGAGCCGGGTCTTTTTTAGACCCCAGAACAACATGTGTACCCTGGTAGATTTGGTGGAAACATGTAGTTCTTCAAAAAAGGCCATAGTTCTGATGGACACTTCCTCCAGTGGAAACGGCTATAGAGACAGACAAGCCACATTCACACCTTTAGAGTCAGCAGGTAACCTAACCAGCATGTGTTTGGACTGTGGGAGGAAGCCGGAGTACCCGGAGAGAACCCACGCCATGCACGGGGAGAGCATGCAAACATCCGTGCACCTGCGTACAATCCTGTGAATAAATGTCCTCATGACATCTTTCGTCTGTGATTTATTCACCAACAAAAGAGATGGTATTTCTGGAAGACTGAATCAGAGAACATCTGAGAACATTAAAGGATCATCTGAGTGATGAATGAGACATTCTCAGAGATCTCTGTAACCCTAATTCAGTTTGTCTGTGGTGTTTTGAATGCTTCAGGACATGAGGAGTCCGCGGTTCGCCTATAAGACAGAGGAGCACCATCCAGATGTGGTGGAGTTGATCGCCAAACACGCTTTCCCTCTCTCTCATAACCTGGTCAGTTTGTCTCTCCACATATGTTAAACACAATCATGACATGCACACTAAAATGTAACCTTTGTGTCCTCGTCTGTCAGCCTCTGTTCGCATTCCTCTACAAAGAACTGTTTCCTGTGGACGGCTGGAAGGTTTACGACCCCACAGCAGAGTACAGACGACAGGTAAACACACTCCTGATGATGTCATCTTCACAAACTGACACCTGATGATGTCATCTTTACAAACACACTCCTGATGATGTCATCTTCACAAACTGACACCTGATGATGTCATCTTCACAAACACACTTCTGATGATGTCATCTTCACAAACTGCCACCTGATGATGTCATCTTCACAAACTGACACCTGATGATGTCATCTTCACAAACTGCCACCTGATGATGTCATCTTCACAAACTGCCACCTGATGATGTCATCTTTACAAACACACTTCTGATGATGTCATCTTCACAAACTGCCACCTGATGATGTCATCTTCACAAACTGCCACCTGATGATGTCATCTTCACAAACTGCCACCTGATGATGTCATCTTTACAAACACACTTCTGATGATGTCATCTTCACAAACTGCCACCTGATGATGTCATCTTCACAAACTGCCACCTGATGATGTCATCTTCACAAACTGCCACCTGATGATGTCATCTTTACAAACACACTTCTGATGATGTCATCTTCACAAACTGACACCTGATGATGTCATCTTCACAAACTGCCACCTGATGATGTCATCTTCACAAACTGCCACCTGATGATGTCATCTTCACAAACTGCCACCTGATGATGTCATCTTCACAAACTGACACCTGATGATGTCATCTTTACAAACACACTCCTGATGATGTCACTTTACGTTTAAACTTTTGATTTAATTTTTCCGATCTAAAGTAAATCTGAGTAATGAGCTGGCAAAGTTAAATATATTAAATGACTAAATATAAGAGGTCATCGTGTAAACAAAGCTGAGCCTCTTTGCTTCAGTATAAAGACGTAAACATGACGCAGGGCTCGACCCCCCCGCTTTAACGTGTCTGTTTCAGGGTCTCCCCAATGAGAGCTGGACCATCAGTAAAGTGAACAGCAGCTACGAGCTGTGTGACACCTACCCCTCCACCCTCGTCATCCCCACCAACATCAGCGACGACGACATCAGACGAGTAGCCACGTTCAGAGTCAAGCACAGGATACCGGTTAGTCCCCCCCCCTCCCCACCAGGCCAGCCCCCCAGGGGAAACACTTAGAAATGAACAATGTTCTGGGTTAGTGTAACGGATGCTAACGGACTATTTCCAGCGGCGAATGAATCCTCATTGGGCTGTGCTCCTCCCGCAGGTCTTGTCGTGGATCCATCCGGAGTCTCAGGCCACCATTGTGCGTTGCAGCCAGCCGTTAGTCGGCCCGTCAGACCGCCGCTGCAAAGAGGACGAACGCTTCCTGCAGATCATCATGGACGCCAACGCTCAGTCGCACAAACTCAGCATCTTTGACGCCCGGCAGGGCAGCGTGGCGCTCACCAACAAGGTCACTGTGCCTCTTTTTTTTTCTGTATCAGCGACTTGAACGCACTTGAAGCAAACTTACGAGATGTTAAACTTTAACTTTAAAAACATTGTAAATAAAAACAGAGCGTTCAGTCTCCTCGCAGCTCCAAGGTCATATCACAGCTTCAAGGTCATATCACAGCTTCAAGGTCATATCACAGCTTCAAGGTCATATCACAGCTTCAAGGTCATGTCACAGCTTCAAGGTCATGTCACAGCTCATCGTTGTTTGTGTTTCTAACGTGCAGTGTGACAGGTGACTCTGACTGCGGGAGTTCACGACCTGCTTCATCCTGTTTAAATTGATCTGAAATATACTCTCACGCCTTGCCCTGTAACTCCTCCCCCTCCCCCCCCCGGGCAGGCGAAAGACGGCGGCTTCGAGAGCGAGACTTTCTACACGAACGTGGAGCTGAACTTCCTAGAGATCCCCAACATCCACGTGATCCGAGAGTCTCTGAGGAAGGTGAAGGACTTGGTTTACCCGACCATCGACGAAGCTCACTGGCACTCCAACATCGACCAGACGCACTGGCTCGAGTACATCCGGGTAAAAAATACGACTTCCTGTTCCTTGACCACCAAAGATGACACTTATACAACTGATGAGCCGTGTCCCTGTGCGCCGTAGCTGCTGTTAGCCGGAGCGGCGAAGGTGGCAGATAAGCTGGAGTCGGGGAAGACGTCGGTGGTGGTTCACTGCAGCGACGGCTGGGACCGCACGGCTCAGCTCACCTCTCTGAGCATGCTCATGTTGGACAGTTATTACCGCACGCTGCCAGGGTTTCAGGTGAGGTAGAGTCCCTACAGGTAGACGGATGTACTGCACTCTTCTTCTATGGTATCTAACAAAGTGTTTGTGTCTGCAGGTGCTGCTGGAGAAGGAGTGGATCAGCTTTGGACACAAGTTCTCTGCAGTAAGACAAACGTCTTGATAAACCATCATGTCGTTGTAACTGATGTGTAAACACGATGTTATTGACTCGTACTGATAAACGTCTGTAACGCTGCATCACCTGAGCGTGCAGGAGACGGGCGCCGTACTCGAGCGTCAGAGAGCCGGTCTGCCTCTCCTTACAGGATGAGTCAGTGTGAAGGTGTTACCTGCCTCACCTGAACGGGTGCCACTCTCCTCTTTGTTGGGCGGGTGCGTTTGAATGACTCACCGCCAGACGCCATTGGTGGTCTGACCAGTCTGGCTCAGCTGATCCTGTCTCTCCTCTGTAACGCCTCTGAGGACGGGGGGGGGGGGGGCGCCTCGTCCACGTTCAGGTTAAAGCGTCTCAGCTTGTGTTGTGTGTTTCAGCGTGTGGGTCATGGAGATGAGAACCACGCTAACTCTGAGCGCTCGCCACTCTTCGTCCAGTTCATCGACTGTGTGTGGCAGATGACCCGACAGGTGTGTTCACCTCCTGTTTTCTTTTTGTCCAACATTTATGATCAGTCGCTCATGTTCCCCCCATTTCCTGTGACTACAGTTCCCAGCAGCCTTTGAGTTTAACGAGCTGTTCCTGATCACCGTGCTGGATCACCTGTACAGCTGTCTGTTTGGTACATTCCTCTATAACAGCGAGCAGGAGAGGGCGGCCAAGGTACCAACCATTGTGATGATGGGGGGGGGGGGTTTGCAGGTTGTAGGTTTAACTCTCTGACTCATCCCTCTTCTGTGCAGGAGGTCCAGACCCTCACAGTGTCCCTGTGGTCCTACATTAACAGGTAACTCATATTTAAATGTAAAGCTGCTGATATGACAGATAGGAGGAGTAATAACTGTAAACCCCCCACAGTCAACCAGAGGACTTCACTAACCCCTTCTACATGGACTACCAAAACCACGTCCTGTATCCCATGGTGTCCCCCAGACATCTGGAGCTGTGGAGCAGCTACTACGCACGCTGGAACCCCCGCATGAGACCACAGGTAGAACCCCCACATGAGACCACCGGTAGAACCCCCACAGGTAGAACCATCTCATGAGACCACAGGTAGAATCCCCTCATGAGACCACAGGTAGAACCCCCACATGAGACCACAGGTAGAACCCCCACAGGTAGAACCATCTCATGAGACCACAGGTAGAATCCCCTCATGAGACCACAGGTAGAACCCCCACATGAGACCACAGGTAGAACCCCCACAGGTAGAACCATCTCATGAGACCACAGGTAGAATCCCCTCATGAGACCACAGGTAGAACCCCCACATGAGACCACAGGTAGAACCATCTCATGAGACCACAGGTAGAATCCCCTCATGAGACCACAGGTAGAACCGTCTCATGAGACCACAGGTAGAACCCCCATGAGACCACAGGTAGAACCCCCACATGAGACCACAGGTAGAACCCCCACAGGTAGAACCGTCTCATGAGACCACAGGTAGAACCCCCACAGGTAGAACCGTCTCATGAGACCACAGGTAGAATCCCCTCATGAGACCACAGGTAGAACCGTCTCATGAGACCACAGGTAGAACCCCCATGAGACCACAGGTAGAACCCCCACATGAGACCACAGGTAGAACCCCCACAGGTAGAACCGTCTCATGAGACCACAGGTAGAACCCCCACAGGTAGAACCGTCTCATGAGACCACAGGTAGAACCCCCACAGGTAGAACCGTCTCATGAGACCACAGGTAGAAGGGTTAAGGCTGGTTCACAAGGCAGGATTTTAAAATTGTCGGACGATTTCCCAAACCTTAGAGAGCACATGATGAGAGATCGGGCCAAAACAATCCAACATGTTGAATATCCCTGATTTGAGATCGGAGTGGTCCCGACATTCTTCCGACCAGATGAAAGCGGTCTGAACACACAGCAGGATTATTTTGTAAGATTATTTTATGATCGGGGCGTCTTTAAGATTATCGGAAGGGGAGAATCGGGGCCAAAATCGGCGTAATTATGCTGCCGTGTGAACCAGGCGTTAGCTCTTAAAATGTTTCCCGCCTTAATTTACAGATTATTCAGGGTTTTTTTAAGGGTTCAGTTTGTGTGTTTTAGGTCCCAGTGCATCAAAGCCTGAAGGAGCTTCTTACCCTCCGGGCGGAGCTGCAGAGGAGGGTGGAGGAGCTGCAGAGAGAGGCCTCCTCTTCACACTCCCTGTCCTCCTCCTCCTCACACTCTCCCTCCCCCACACACACCACAGGGACACCTGTACACACCGCTGTCTGACACACACACACACACACACACACACACACACACACACAGACACACCCACACACACACACACACACACACACACACACACACACACACACACACACACACCCACACACACACACACACACACACACACACACACACCCACACAAAGCTTAATTGAAGTTAAACATGAAGCACCACACATGCATTCTTGCTCTCGTCCAGTAGGGGGTGACAAAGAGAATTTCAGATGCAGAGCTGATAAACTGACAGGATATGACCATATTTTAGAAAGTGGGAGGAGCTGGTTAAGGGCCGAGGGTCATTTGCCCTCAATGGATACTTCCAAAATGCTAAATGTTTAGCCACGCCCACTTGTATCTTGATATTTAAACAGTTAATAACAGTGTTTTCCACCAGAGGGCGCACTCTCTGGTTTTTCTGCCCTGCACTCCCCTGTGATTATTATTTATAATGGACAGCTTACCTGTGCCTCCACTCACCTTTAGATGGAACGTGTTGATGTGTTTATTTGAATGGAGAATAGTTACTTTAATCTGTCTCAGGGACGTTACATCATCTGCATGTTTTATACTCAATGACTACTTATTTCATCTTTTCATTTCACCTGTGTCTCCCCATGTCTCACCTGTGTCTCTCCATGTCTCACCTGTGTCTCCCCATGTCTCACCTGTGTCTCTCCATGTCTCACCTGTGTCTCCCCATGTCTCACCTGTGTCTCTCCATGTCTCACCTGTGTCTCCCCATGTCTCACCTGTGTCTCTGCTAAGGCTCACCTGTGTCTCTGCTAAGGCTCACCTGTGTCTCTGCTCAGTCTCACCTGTGTCTCTGCTAAGGCTCACCTGTGTCTCTGCTAAGGCTCACCTGTGTCTCTGCTCAGTCTCACCTGTGTCTCTGCTCAGTCTCACCTGTGTCTCTGCTAAGGCTCACCTGTGTCTCTGCTGTGTCTCACCTGTGTCTCCCCATGGCTCACCTGTGTCTCTGCTAAGTCTCACCTGTGTCTCCCCATGGCTCACCTGTGTCTCTGCTAAGTCTCACCTGTGTCTCCCCATGGCTCACCTGTGTCTCTGCTAAGTCTCACCTGTGTCTCCCCATGGCTCACCTGTGTCTCTGCTAAGGCTCACCTGTGTCTCTCCATGTCTCACCTGTGTCTCTCCATGTCTCACCTGTGCCTTACCTGTCTCACCTGTGTCTTACCTGTCTTATCTGTGTCTTTCCTGTCTCACCTGTGTCTTACCTGTCTTATCTGTGTCTTTCCTGTCTCACCTGTGTCTTACCTGTCTTATCTGTGTCTTTCCTGTCTCACCTGTGTCTTACCTGTCTTATCTGTGTCTTTCCTGTCTTACCTGTGTCCTGTTTATCCTGACACAGGTGAGTTATCTGACTCTGCCCTTTCTCTTCATGTTGACTTATTTCTGTGTTTTCACCTGGTTGTCGTTGCCTTCTTCTTCTTTGTTTTTAAACGTTGGTAATCCGTGTCTGTCGGGGTCTCTGAAGGTCACGTGCTCAAGAAGCTGTGAGAATGGGATTTTTTTAAATCCTAACAAATTTAACAATCAGAGAATCTAAAAGTTCATCTTTTATAATGAAATGTAATCACTGGTGTTTAATAGATGATTTTAAAATGAGAGCCAGACTTTAATCTGGATCAGAACCCAAAGTCCAAATCCTGGACGAGGATCAGTGTTCTAGTTCACTCTGAGAGGGACTAAACTGTGTCCACAGGGGGGCGCTCACAGCTGCTTTAAATCAATGATTTCATGTTCGACAGTAGCTCATGAAATATTTAATGATGATGAAAGGCTTCAAACGTCCTAAACGACCTTCATGTTTACTTCCTGTTCTTGGTATTCATGGAGATTTAACAACAGTTAGTATAAACAACGTTTCACTGACCTTGAGTTTACGGTGATCACTGTGAGGCTCTCTCTTTGTTTGGACCAATCAGATGTCAGGATGTGATCAGCTGACTCTGGAACATCTGGTCCTGATGCTGAACGTCCTTCAGCGTGTAGTTCAGTGTTTTTTACAGTGTAATTACTTTAATGATTCGCTCCTTTTCTCTTCCATCCTCCTGTGTGTAAATAACACAAACACTGCAAGGACTCAAACCTTACCTCACTGACTCAGCAGTTTTGATTGGATGAAGGATCAGAGTTATTCCCAATAAGGCGTGTAGCTGAGCTGATTGACAGGTGGGCACCGTGTAACGGTTTGTCAGGAGGCTTAAAACCCGCCTCAGCTCTCAGCCTGTCGTTAGCTTGACTCAAAGTTAGCCTGAGACAGCATTTCCAGCACGAAGACCGCCATCCATGGGACTCCAGCGCCCCCTGCAGGAACACACGGGGGACTCCAGCGCCCCCTGCAGGGACACACGGGGGACTCCAGCGCCCCCTGCAGGGACACACGGGGGACTCCAGCGCCCCCTGCAGGGACACACGTGGGACTCCAGCGCCCCCTGCAGGGACACACAGGGGACTCAGCGCCCCCTGCAGGGACACACGGGGGACTCCAGCGCCCCCTGCAGGGACACACGGGGGACTCCAGCGCCCCCTGCAGGGACACACGGGGGAATCCAGCGCCCCCTGCAGGGACACACGGGGGACTCCAGCGCCCCCTGCAGGGACACACGGGGGACTCCAGCGCCCCCTGCAGGGACACTCGGGGGACGACATCCAGACTTCATATTTACAGTCTTTGTTTGCTTGATGAAGGTAGAGTACCAACACGCTACCATTAAGTAACTGTTTATCTTAAAGAAGACGTTTATCTGGAGCTGTCAGCTTATTGTGGCTTAAACCATCAACCAATCAGAAACATTCACTTGATAAGATTTGAGTTTTTGCAGTGAAACTTTCAATGAGCCATTATCACTTCTCACATTCCACCGAAACAATAAAAACAAGAATTAAACGTTTGTCTTTTCCAGTTATTTTATTGGTTATTAGTAACAAGTATTGTTAACATGTTGTCCAGAGATTAATATAATAATAATACAGAGAGTAGAGATCACTATGAACACCTCCAGCAGAGAAAACTGTCCAACATTCAGTAGTCAGAACGAGTGTCAGTACAGTGTAGAGAAAAGCATGCATCAATGAGTGAGTGAGGACAGGATACTGTGGAACCACAACAACCTGTGTATGTGTTGTATGCAGCTCTGCAGACCACACCTGAGGCAGCTAGCCCCCTGTAGACCACACCTGAGGCAGCTAGCCCCCTGCAGACCACACCTGAGGCAGCTAGCCCCCTGTAGACCACACCTGAGGCAGCTAGCCCCCTGTAGACCACACCTGAGGCAGCTAGCCCCCTGCAGACCACACCTGAGGCAGCTAGCCCCCTGTAGACCACACCTGAGGCAGCTAGCCCCCTGTAGACCACACCTGAGGCAGCTAGCCCCCTGTAGACCACACCTGAGGCAGCTAGCCCCCTGTAGACCACACCTGAGGCAGCTAGCCCCCTGCAGACCACACCTGAGGCAGCTAGCCCCCTGTAGACCACACCTGAGGCAGCTAGCCCCCTGCAGACCCCACCCGAGGCAGCTAGCCCCCTGCAGACCCCACCTGAGGCAGCTAGCCCCCTGTAGACCACACCTGAGGCAGCTAGCCCCCTGCAGACCCCACCCGAGGCAGCTAGCCCCCTGTAGACCCCACCCGAGGCAGCTAGCCCCCTGCAGACCACACCTGAGGCAGCTAGCTTTTAACTTTTTGGGGGGTAACTGGACAAACTCATATTGACCAAATGGGGTTGACATCGCTGCCATTGATTGTACTGCGTGAAAAACCTATCTGGAGTTTCATTGTTCAGTTATCCCAGACCAAAGGCATAAACTGTCACCATAAGAGAATCTCAAGCCCTTTACAGAACATGCTAGCAGTCTACAGGGTAAACAAACAGCTGCCAGGTAAGCATGTAACAGGATGGGTTTCCACAGTGAATCTGTGAGCAGCATCAACATCCAAAGTGCCACCAGGAAATGACGCAGTGCGTTTCTAAGTGGTTATTGTACAGGTGAGTCTAAGATATCAGGTTGTTGGTCTGTTCCTGGCGATAAAAACACTCAAACTCTTCACGTTTATCCACCAAGTGTTTCAACTTATTCATATGTGCCAAACACATTCAGATTTAAGGCCTAATTACTCGTGTTCCTAACGGATATCCAAATACAAAAAGGCAAAGTCAATCTCCATTGATACATTATCTTTGGTGAATTTTTATTTTTGCTACAAGCCAAAGGTTTTTGCTGGATATTGAATACATTCATCAAACTGAAAGGTTTGCAAGAAATGTTTGATTTGCGTGAAGTTCAGCAAACAGCCAAAGCTCGACCACACGCCCACACCTTTCACTCCTCCAGGTCCTTACATACCCGTCCAGAGGAGCTGAAAGCCATGGGTGGTGCTCCAGCTTAGGTGCAGCTACAGGTGAATAATGGGTACTGTGGTCGCCCCCTTTGGGACGGTGCAGGTATAAGGCAAAGAGAGGAGCACCTTTAAAGTACAGCTGATAGGGCAGAGTGGGTTTTCATGCAGAACTCTTTAAAAAGATGAGCAGATCCTGCAGTCACTCCAACCTCTCAATATCCTGAACTTGAAGACACGAGTCCGTCTGACTTCAGTTTGTCCAGAAGTTTCCTTCTGTAGTTGTTGAAACTGAACACCATCTGTCTCTTTTGCTAGGTACAGAAGGATTCATCTCTGAGGGGCTGGTTTCACAAAGATCTGTCAGAATGGTCATTCCAAAGCTCCAAGAGTCTAAAAACCTGGTTCTGGACCCATTACATTGGCTAACTGCAGTCATGGATTTCTATTTTGCACACTTATAAAAGTGCGATTGAGCGACCTGCGATGCATCTAGCCTGAGCTTGCTAAGAAATATGAAGGTGCCATTTTGTCTCCCGGAGTAGACACTTCAGTGTTAACCTCAAAAAGCAGGAAGCGGTGGCCCAAACCAGACAATCGGTCAGAACTGGTCGACTTTTTCTTCTATAAGTTTAGGCAAATATCAATCTGGGGAACCTGCAAATGGCCCAGGCATGCAGCTTTCCTTTGGGGCTTGCATACTGGCGAGATAAAGGAAAAGACACTGGTGTTTGACTAGTCCATCATGTATCAGCTACCCAGATCGACTGGGGGGGACGGGATCTGTGAAACCAGCCTCTGATCTCAGTACTGACTTAATGCTTGAGCTTCTGAGGACTTTGAAAGGAGGAGTGGCACAAAGGATCATGGGTAGAAACAGTTGCTTTTCCAAGGCAACATGTAGGAGACGAAGGGTGGTATTCAAGTAGGACTGTGCAGCATGTTGTCTTTTGATAGGCCCAGAACACTGTTTGCAGCTCATACAACACATCACTCCTCCCTCACAATCTGCAACAACATGTCAGAGAGTTTAAACTCAATCAACCAAAGAGCAGAGATCCAGAATCCTTCACAGGTTCACTCTGCAGATGCAGACTGATCTGTCACACTACTCCATACCAAGGGTGGTGTTTGCATCCCACAATGAACGTGATGAATACTGCAATGATCCTGTCACATGATGTTTCCTAAACTGTCTTTGTTTTTCACCTCTCAGATTAAACCTGAGCTCGAGGTAGCGACAGTCCAATCATCACCAAAGAACCAACTGTTCAAGAGGATTCTGCCATCCCCAGCAGAAACCACATCATGGAGGGGCCGGTGTCTATAACTGTAACAGGGAAACTTGTCAGATGAGTCCTGTAACTACCTTCCAACATACATGATATCATCCACTCTTCTGCTTATCCAGGGTCAGCTACAGTGGAGTCATCCAAAGCGTTTCCAGGCCAGATGGGCTCTGGGTCTACCAAGATGGTCTACCAAGATGGTCTACCAAGATGGACAAAAGCCTCCAAAGGGAGGCATCCAGGAGGATTCTGTTCACCTTAACTGGCTCTGACCGTATGAAGGAGCTGCTCACTCAGCTGCTTGTACCCGGGTAGGTACTGAGGGTATTAACATAGCACATGCATCACTACTGATGCCGCACAGATGACAGGATCAATGCATAACTCAGCATGTTCAGTGCAGAATCCTTTGTGTCTGCTACAGAAGGTTTGGAGTCGTAGCGTAATGTAATAAATAACAGACAGTAAAGAACACAGTGAAGGAGTTCAGACTCAGCCCAGGTCTCCAAATCAAAGCTTTCTCACGAGTCCAACCGGCTGTACGGAACAAGCTCACTCAACAGGAAGCTCTAACTATCTACAAAAGGTAAGCAAAGTTTTAGCAAAAGTCCAGTCAGGTACAAAGTGTAAAAAGAGCAAGTGAAGAGTGTAAACAAACACACACACACACACTAAAGAGTAAAGATTCATAATATGGAGCATACTGATGCTCTGCTAACAGTACAAACACAGAACCGCTCACAACAATATGTACAACCAACAACTCCAAAAGTTATGACACTATTCAACGTCCTACAGCTAACGGCGGCTAACGTCATCTACACAGCTAAAGGTCTACTTCTTTAAAACGGTTATAATCTCAAGCAGGATGGTCTCTGTGGCAACGCCGCGCAGTTTCACCGGTTTGGTGGCCGTGCAGGAAACACTTCAGCCAGACTTTTAAAGATTGCACAAACATCCAAATTGAATCTTTTTTAAGGATGAAATGGAATTCATCGACAAATTCCAAAATCCAACTTTATAAAGTGCGTGTTTTTAATTCACTCATATTGATTTGTTAATGTAAGTCTGTCATTGGGCGAGTGATCAGGTCAAAGGGGAGTTTTTTGACCACGATGGAGGAACGTTTTTAGTTAGCATCTTCTCCTGCTACATGCTGTTCTACTGAGAACCAGTAGGTGGCAGTAACACAAAGAATATTACAATGTGACGGCTCGCTAACAGATGTAGTTCCTGGACAGATTTGTAACTTTCTCCATCTAAATCTTGATTTTCTGGAGACAAGGAGAGCTCAACATGAATAAGGCTTTAGAAAATGCTTATTATGATTATTTGTAATCTAACCCTAAACTGACGGTTTTGGCACTTCTGGCCTGAACTTTGTTACATTTTCTTGGACTGAAAACTTCACAGGATATTTTTAAATTATTGTGTTTATCTGATTGATTTGTGCTTTAGCTTGAGAAAAGTGTTTCAGCTCACTGTGAAGGATTCCTGTTTAAAGCAGCCACTGAGGGAGAAAGATTCAAAGTTCTTCTGTACACACTGGCAACTCAATGCTAACATAATAAAGCAAAGTAGTCAGAATATTAGCTCGAGTTATCTGTCACATTTCACACATGTTCTGCCTTGAGCTTTGAGCGCCTGCTTTCTGACAGAACCAATGACTGTCATTTTCATTTGTATGCTACATCAAGTCTTCTGAACACTTTTATCTGTCTTGAGCCCAAAACAAACGTCATCAGGCATCATCTTCAAAGACTGGCTGAAAAAACAGAATCTACCGTAAATTCCGTACTATTGAGCGCACCTGGATATAAGCCGCACCGGCTAAAAATAAGTAAATAAATGTATTTGTACATATATAAGCCGCACTTGATTATAAGCCGCAGGTGTCCACGCTATAACAAGAGCTATTTACACAGACGTAGGCTACCGGTAACATCCGCAAATACTGTAGCGTCCGTACGGACGTTAAAGGACGACGAGAGCGTTCAAATAATAACTTAATAACCCGATCACTGTCGGCCGTGACAACGCCGTTTACAGCAGAGAACAACACATGACATGTAACAATCCAACTCTCTCCCCCAGCGTTCTCTCATACAGCCACTCAACACGTTCTCGCTGGTGCATTCACTGACTCTCCACATAATCGGAATTATGAACACATTATCAACTACTGACTTTACAACATGAACCGTTACAATACGAAGCCTAGCCGACGGTGTCTGTAACACGGCTGATGAAAAAGATGACCGTAATATATTTCACAAGAAAAAGTCCATCCATTCACTGCCTCAGAATGACTTCATTACTCACTTCCTCAGTCTCTGTTGTCGCTGTCAGTGTCATCTTAACGTGCAGCAGCTCTGTTAGCTTCTTTGACAGCCAGTTCGATCGCCTTTAACTTGAAAGCTACATCATATGCATTTCTCCGTGTGTTTTCCATGATGAGGGTGCGTGCATGAAGCGCAAAATGACTGATATTAAGATCCGACGTGACGAAGTCAAATGTTTTTGCGGCAGAAGCTCATTGTCCCCCATAAAAAATCCATGCATTAGCCGCACCGGAGTAGAAGCCGCAGTGCTCGAAGTGTGAGAAAAAAGTAGCGGCTTATAGTCCGGAATTTACGGTACTCTATCAGTTGTTTAAATGTCAGATTATTTACACTATAAAAAGTCACAGGTTGTAAGTAGACAGAAATGTTCGGACGCCTTGTGTTTGTTCACTGCAAAAAGATCAAAATGTGAATAAGGCAACTCTGTACATGAAGAGATGAGGACGAGGGAGCAGCAGCTGATGATCTCCTGTAGCATGATGTAAACAGTAACCCCCCTCCTATGAGTTCATCTAACACCTGCTGATGGACTCTACGGGCCAACAATGGAGCCACATGTGGGTCAACATGAACTTTATGTCCACAGTTAAACAGAAGAGTCACCTTTTAGAGGTTTCAGGGTCTGATGTTTAACCCGAAGGACCCTCACCTGATCCCTGCACCTCTTTGTGCCACACATTAAGTTTGGCATCTTGAGACAGAGGACAAACAGCTCAATCAGCTGATCGCGTTAGGCCCCGTCACTCACACTTTATGGGAAACGTGTCAAACAAAACAAAGAACTCAAAACATTGAAACTTCCATGGTAACTTTTTTAAAAGCTGCTGTGAAATCAGGTATTTAAATAAGAAGCCTGGAGGGACAGAAATCATGATCAGCTGCTCCAAGACTCTGAGCAGATCTCTCAGTTATTCTTTCATCAAGCATCAAAACACAAGTGGAAGGGTTCATTTAAGTGTCATAAAGGTTCACACTCATGATTCAAAATCACAACTCTCCTTCAAATCAAAGCCAAAGATAAAAACAGAGGTTGTGTGTCAGAGATCAGCTCCTGCAGGATGGCCTCAGGCTCTGCATCCTGCTAATCTCATCTACATCCTTTAATCCAATTAATCAGCAATCCTGATCAACTCACCCACAGGAGCTGAGAGGACTCTCTCTCTCTCTTCAAAACAAACCGTTCATCACTTTTTTTCCAGTCTTTGATCCTCCGTGTGGAGCTAAATGCTACATCAAAGCTCCAGCTAACGCTAACCAGCTCTGTGAGTTTAAAAACAGGAATCAATAAATTATTATTTACACAAATGTTTGGCAAAGGCTCCATACATCTGTTCACATTCAGCTCAGAGGACTGCAACTCCCAGCATCCTCTGCACCTCAGAGGATTACAAATATCATCAATCACTGAACCTCAGAGGACTGCAACTCCCAGCATCCTCTGCAGCTCAGAGGTGCAGGATCTACACAGACGAGATACAGGATAAAAATAATATGTCAGTGTGTGTGTGTGTGTGTGTGCCTGTGTGTGTGTGTGTGTGCCTGTGTGTGTGTGTGTGTGTGTGTGTGTGTGTGTCGGTGGGTGTATATTTGTGTGTGTGTGTGTGTGTGTGTGTGTAGGTGTGCCTGTGTGTGTGCCTGTGTGTGTGTGTGTGTGTGTGTGTGTGTGTGTGTGTGTGTCGGTGGGTGTATATTTGTGTGTGTGTAGGTGTGCCTGTGTGTGTGTGTGTGTGTGTGTTAGACAGGGTTCTCCTCAGTGGGGGGCTCAGCGTTGGCCGGCTCCAGGAGAGTCTGCTGGACTGTGAAGACACAAAGAACAGAGAATGTGATGTTAAAATCAACACTTTGGTTTTTACAGTGTGATGATTCTTAATCTCTGATTCTCATATTTTCCTGAAAGACTCTTTTGTCTTGGTGTTTCCTGAACTGCTCTGACTCTGGGATTAATCCGCCTGTAGAAGTTCACACTGAAGTCCTGATGCAGTATCAGAGTGGACAGCAGGGGGCGGTATATGTGTGATAGTAGATGTAAAGGTGCGTTCACCTTGTGGTTCTGTAGCGACCACAGCCTCAGGGTTCTCACTCTTCACCATGTCGGCGTTGAGACTCTCTGAAAATCAAAGACACTTTGTTAGCTTCATGCTAAAACAACAACGCCGTAGCGAATCCTGGCTCAGTGTTTGAGCTCTTCCTGTTCCGTCGTCCAAAATAGACCCGACTATGGACACAAGCTGGAAATGAGCAACAGCTATAAATGCTGTCAATAAGAAAACAACGTGTTTGGTTTGACAGACAGACGACAGACTGAAGTACAGCATAAAACGTTTTATTTCCCATCATGCACCTGGAAAAATTTACAACAACTTTTGATCAGAAAAATAAAAAGGAGTGTAATTGTGTGTAGTTTGTTGTGTGTAGTCTGTTGTGTAGTTTGTTGTGTGTAGTTTGTTGTGTGTAGTCTGTTGTGTAGTTTGTTGTGTGTAGTTTGTTGTGTGTAGTCTGTTGTGTGTAGTTTGTTGTGTGTAGTCTGTCGTGTAGTCTGTTGTGTAGTTTGTCATGTGTAGTCTGTTGTGTAGTTTGTCGTGTGTAGTCTGTCGTGTAGTCTGTTGTGTAGTTTGTCGTGTGTAGTCTGTTGTGTAGTCTGTTGTGTAGTTTGTTGTGTAGTCTGTTGTGTAGTTTGTCGTGTGTAGTTTGTTGTGTAGTTTGTCATGTGTAGTTTGTTGTGTGTAGTCTGTTGTGTAGTTTGTCGTGTGTAGTCTGTTGTGTAGTTTGTCGTGTGTAGTCTGTTGTGTAGTTTGTCGTGTGTAGTCTGTTGTGTAGTCTGTTGTGTAGTCTGTTGTGTGTAGTTTGTTGTGTGTAGTCTGTTGTGTAGTTTGTCGTGTGTAGTCTGTTGTGTAGTTTGTCGTGTGTAGTCTGTTGTGTAGTCTGTTGTGTAGTCTGTTGTGTGTAGTCTGTTGTGTAGTTTGTCGTGTGTAGTCTGTTGTGTAGTTTGTTGTGTGTAATTTGTTGTGTAGTTTGTCGTGTGTAGTCTGTTGTGTAGTTTGTCGTGTGTAGTCTGTTGTGTAGTTTGTTGTGTGTAGTCTGTTGTGTAGTTTGTCGTGTGTAATTTGTTGTGTAGTTTGTCGTGTGTAGTCTGTTGTGTAGTTTGTCGTGTGTAGTCTGTTGTGTAGTCTGTTGTGTGTAGTTTGTCATTTGTAGTTTGTCGTGTGTAGTTTGTCATGTGTAGTTTGTCGTGTGTAGTCTGTTGTGTAGTCTGTTGTGTGTAGTTTGTTGTGTAGTCTGTTGTGTAGTCTGTTGTGTGTAGTTTGTTGTGTGTAGTTTGTTGTGTGTAGTCTGTCGTGTGTAGTCTGTTGTGTGTAGTCTGTTGTGTAGTCTGTTGTGTAGTTTGTCGTGTGTAGTTTGTTGTGTAGTTTGTCGTGTGTAGTCTGTTGTGTAGTTTGTCGTGTGTAGTCTGTTGTGTAGTTTGTCGTGTGTAGTTTGTCGTGTGTAGTTTGTCGTGTAGTTTGTCATGTGTAGTTTGTTGTGTGTAGTCTGTTGTGTGTAGTCTGTTGTGTAGTTTGTTGTGTGTAGTCTGTCGTGTGTAGTTTGTCGTGTAGTTTGTCATGTGTAGTTTGTTGTGGGTAGTCTGTTGTGTGTAGTTTGTTGTGTAGTTTGTCATGTGTAGTTTGTTGTGTGTAGTTTGTTGTGTGTAGTTTGTCGTGTAGTTTGTCGTGTGTAGTCTGTTGTGTAGTTTGTCGTGTGTAGTCTGTTGTGTAGTTTGTCGTGTGTAGTCTGTTGTGTAGTTTGTCGTGTGTAGTCTGTTGTGTAGTTTGTCGTGTGTAGTCTGTTGTGTAGTTTGTCGTGTGTAGTCTGTTGTGTAGTTTGTTGTGTGTAGTTTGTTGTGTGTAGTTTGTCATGTGTAGTTTGTCGTGTGTAGTCTGTTGTGTAGTTTGTCGTGTAGTTTGTCGTGTGTAGTCTGTTGTGTAGTTTGTCGTGTAGTTTGTTGTGTGTAGTCTGTTGTGTAGTTTGTCGTGTGTAGTCTGTTGTGTAGTTTGTCGTGTGTAGTCTGTTGTGTAGTTTGTCGTGTGTAGTTTGTCGTGTGTAGTCTGTTGTGTAGTTTGTCGTGTGTAGTCTGTTGTGTAGTTTGTTGTGTGTAGTTTGTTGTGTGTAGTTTGTCATGTGTAGTTTGTCGTGTGTAGTCTGTTGTGTAGTTTGTCGTGTAGTTTGTCGTGTGTAGTCTGTTGTGTAGTTTGTCGTGTAGTTTGTTGTGTGTAGTCTGTTGTGTAGTTTGTCATGTGTAGTTTGTTGTGTAGTTTGTCGTGTGTAGTCTGTTGTGTAGTTTGTCGTGTGTAGTTTGTTGTGTAGTTTGTCGTGTGTAGTCTGTTGTGTAGTTTGTTGTGTAGTTTGTCATGTGTAGTTTGTCGTGTGTAGTCTGTTGTGTAGTTTGTCGTGTGTAGTTTGTTGTGTAGTTTGTCATGTGTAGTTTGTTGTGTGTAGTTTGTCGTATGTAGTCTGTTGTGTAGTTTGTCATGTGTAGTCTGTTGTGTAGTTTGTCGTGTGTAGTTTGTTGTGTGTAGTCTGTTGTGTAGTTTGTCGTGTGTAGTCTGTTGTGTAGTCTGTTGTGTGTAGTCTGTTGTGTAGTTTGTCGTGTGTAGTCTGTTGTGTAGTTTGTCGTGTGTAGTCTGTTGTGTAGTTTGTCGTGTGTAGTTTGTCGTGTAGTTTGTCATGTGTAGTTTGTTGTGTGTAGTCTGTTGTGTGTAGTTTGTGTAGTTTGTTGTGTGTAGTCTGTCGTGTGTAGTTTGTCGTGTAGTTTGTCATGTGTAGTTTGTTGTGTGTAGTCTGTTGTGTGTAGTCTGTTGTGTGTAGTTTGTTGTGTAGTTTGTCATGTGTAGTTTGTTGTGTGTAGTTTGTCGTGTGTAGTTTGTCGTGTAGTTTGTCGTGTGTAGTCTGTTGTGTAGTTTGTCGTGTGTAGTCTGTTGTGTAGTTTGTCGTGTGTAGTTTGTCGTGTGTAGTCTGTTGTGTAGTTTGTCGTGTGTAGTCTGTTGTGTAGTTTGTCGTGTGTAGTCTGTTGTGTAGTTTGTCGTGTGTAGTTTGTCGTGTGTAGTCTGTTGTGTAGTTTGTCGTGTGTAGTCTGTTGTGTAGTTTGTTGTGTGTAGTTTGTTGTGTGTAGTTTGTCATGTGTAGTTTGTCGTGTGTAGTCTGTTGTGTAGTTTGTCGTGTAGTTTGTCGTGTGTAGTCTGTTGTGTAGTTTGTTGTGTAGTTTGTCGTGTGTAGTCTGTTGTGTAGTTTGTCGTGTGTAGTCTGTTGTGTAGTTTGTCGTGTGTAGTCTGTTGTGTAGTTTGTCGTGTGTAGTTTGTTGTGTAGTTTGTCATGTGTAGTTTGTCATGTGTAGTCTGTTGTGTAGTTTGTCGTGTGTAGTTTGTTGTGTAGTTTGTCATGTGTAGTTTGTTGTGTGTAGTTTGTCGTGTGTAGTCTGTTGTGTAGTTTGTCATGTGTAGTCTGTTGTGTAGTTTGTCGTGTGTAGTTTGTTGTGTGTAGTCTGTTGTGTAGTTTGTCGTGTGTAGTCTGTTGTGTAGTTTGTCGTGTGTAGTCTGTTGTGTGTAGTCTGTTGTGTAGTTTGTCGTGTGTAATTTGTTGTGTAGTTTGTCGTGTGTAGTCTGTTGTGTAGTTTGTCGTGTGTAGTCTGTTGTGTAGTTTGTCGTGTGTAGTCTGTTGTGTGTAGTCTGTTGTGTAGTCTGTTGTGTGTAGTTTGTCATTTGTAGTTTGTCGTGTGTAGTTTGTCGTGTGTAGTCTGTTGTGTAGTCTGTTGTGTGTAGTCTGTGTAGTGTGTAGTCTGTTGTGTAGTTTGTTGTGTGTAGTTTGTCGTGTGTAGTCTGTTGTGTAGTTTGTCGTGTGTAGTCTGTTGTGTAGTCTGTTGTGTAGTCTGTTGTGTAGTTTGTCGTGTGTAGTCTGTTGTGTAGTTTGTCGTGTGTAGTCTGTTGTGTAGTCTGTTGTGTAGTCTGTTGTGTAGTCTGTTGTGTAGTTTGTTGTGTGTAGTCTGTTGTATAGTCTGTTGTGTGTAGTCTGTTGTGTAGTTTGTTGTGTGTAGTCTGTTGTGTAGTCTGTTGTGTATAGTCTGTTGTGTAGTTTGTCGTGTGTAGTCTGTTGTGTAGTCTGTTGTGTAGTCTGTTGTGTGTAGTCTGTTGTGTAGTTTGTCGTGTGTAGTCTGTTGTGTGTAGTCTGTTGTGTAGTTTGTCGTGTGTAGTCTGTTGTGTAGTCTGTTGTGTGTAGTCTGTTGTGTAGTCTGTTGTGTGTAGTCTGTTGTGTAGTTTGTCGTGTGTAGTCTGTTGTGTGTAGTCTGTTGTGTAGTTTGTCGTGTGTAGTCTGTTGTGTAATCTGTTGTGTGTAGTCTGTTGTGTGTAGTCTGTTGTGTGTAGTCTGTTGTGTAGTTAGTCGTGTGTAGTTTGTCGTGTGTAGTCTGTTGTGTAGTTTGTCGTGTGTAGTCTGTTGTGTAGTCTGTTGTGTAGTTTGTCGTGTGTAGTCTGTTGTGTAGTTTGTTGTGTGTAGTCTGTTGTGTAGTTTGTTGTGTGTAGTCTGTTGTGTAGTTTGTCGTGTGTAGTCTGTTGTGTAGTTAGTCGTGTGTAGTCTGTTGTGTAGTTTGTTGTGTGTAGTCTGTTGTGTAGTTTGTCGTGTGTAGTCTGTTGTGTAGTTAGTCGTGTGTAGTCTGTTGTGTAGTTTGTCGTGTGTAGTCTGTTGTGTAGTCTGTTGTGTAGTCTGTTGTGTAGTTTGTCGTGTGTAGTCTGTTGTGTAGTTTGTCGTGTGTAGTCTGTTGTGTAGTCTGTTGTGTAGTCTGTTGTGTAGTTTGTTGTGTGTAGTCTGTTGTATAGTCTGTTGTGTGTAGTCTGTTGTGTAGTTTGTTGTGTGTAGTCTGTTGTGTAGTCTGTTGTGTATAGTCTGTTGTGTAGTTTGTCATGTGTAGTCTGTTGTGTAGTCTGTTGTGTAGTCTGTTGTGTGTAGTCTGTTGTGTAGTTTGTCGTGTGTAGTCTGTTGTGTGTAGTCTGTTGTGTAGTTTGTCGTGTGTAGTCTGTTGTGTAGTCTGTTGTGTGTAGTCTGTTGTGTAGTCTGTTGTGTGTAGTCTGTTGTGTAGTTTGTCGTGTGTAGTCTGTTGTGTGTAGTCTGTTGTGTAGTTTGTCGTGTGTAGTCTGTTGTGTAATCTGTTGTGTGTAGTCTGTTGTGTGTAGTCTGTTGTGTAGTTAGTCGTGTGTAGTTTGTCGTGTGTAGTCTGTTGTGTAGTTTGTCGTGTGTAGTCTGTTGTGTAGTCTGTTGTGTAGTTTGTCGTGTGTAGTCTGTTGTGTAGTTTGTTGTGTGTAGTCTGTTGTGCAGTTTGTTGTGTGTAGTCTGTTGTGTAGTTTGTCGTGTGTAGTCTGTTGTGTAGTTAGTCGTGTGTAGTCTGTTGTGTAGTTTGTTGTGTGTAGTTTGTTGTGTGTAGTCTGTGTAGTTTGTCGTGTGTAGTCTGTTGTGTAGTTAGTCGTGTGTAGTCTGTTGTGTAGTCTGTTGTGTAGTCTGTTGTGTAGTCTGTTGTGTAGTTTGTTGTGTGTAGTCTGTTGTGTAGTTTGTCGTGTGTAGTCTGTTGTGTAGTTTGTCGTGTGTAGTCTGTTGTGTAGTTTGTCGTGTGTAGTCTGTTGTGTGTAGTCTGTTGTGTAGTTTGCTGTGTGTAGTTTGTCGTGTGTAGTCTGTTGTGTGTAGTCTGTTGTGTAGTCTGTTGTGTAGTTTGTTGTGTGTAGTTTGTCGTGTGTAGTCTGTTGTGTAGTCTGTTGTGTGTAGTCTGTTGTGTGTAGTCTGTTGTGTAGTTTGTCGTGTGTAGTCTGTTGTGTAGTTTGTCGTGTGTAGTCTGTCGTGTGTAGTCTGTTGTGTAGTTTGTTGTGTAGTCTGTTGTGTAGTTTGTCGTGTAGTTTGTCGTGTGTAGTTTGTCGTGTGTAGTCTGTTGTGTGTAGTCTGTTGTGTAGTCTGTTGTGTAGTTTGTCGTGTGTAGTCTGTCGTGTGTAGTCTGTTGTGTGTAGTCTGTTGTGTGTAGTCTGTTGTGTAGTTTGTCGTGTGTAGTCTGTCGTGTGTAGTCTGTCGTGTGTAGTCTGTTGTGTGTAGTCTGTTGTGTAGTTTGTCGTGTGTAGTCTGTTGTGTGTAGTTTGTTGTGTAGTTTGTCGTGTGTAGTTTGTCGTGTGTAGTCTGTCGTGTGTAGTCTGTTGTGTGTAGTTTGTTGTGTAGTTTGTCGTGTGTAGTTTGTCGTGTGTAGTCTGTCGTGTGTAGTTTGTCGTGTGTAGTCTGTTGTGTAGTTTGTTGTGTGTAGTTTGTCGTGTGTAGTCTGTTGTGTGTAGTCTGTTGTGTGTAGTCTGTCGTGTGTAGTCTGTTGTGTAGTTTGTTGTGTGTAGTTTGTCGTGTGTAGTCTGTTGTGTGTAGTCTGTTGTGTGTAGTCTGTTGTGTGTAGTTTGTCGTGTGTAGTCTGTTGTGTGTAGTCTGTTGTGTAGTTTGTTGTGTGTAGTTTGTCGTGTGTAGTCTGTTGTGTAGTTTGTTGTGTGTAGTTTGTCGTGTGTAGTCTGTTGTGTAGTTTGTTGTGTGTAGTTTGTCGTGTGTAGTCTGTTGTGTGTAGTCTGTTGTGTAGTTTGTCGTGTGTAGTCTGTCGTGTGTAGTCTGTTGTGTAGTTTGTTGTGTGTAGTTTGTCGTGTGTAGTCTGTTGTGTGTAGTCTGTTGTGTGTAGTTTGTCGTGTGTAGTCTGTTGTGTGTAGTCTGTTGTGTAGTTTGTTGTGTGTAGTTTGTCGTGTGTAGTCTGTTGTGTAGTTTGTTGTGTGTAGTTTGTCGTGTGTAGTCTGTTGTGTAGTTTGTTGTGTGTAGTTTGTCGTGTGTAGTTTGTCGTGTGTAGTTTGTTGTGTGTAGTCTGTCGTGTGTAGTCTGTTGTGTAGTTTGTTGTGTGTAGTTTGTCGTGTGTAGTCTGTTGTGTGTAGTCTGTTGTGTGTAGTCTGTTGTGTGTAGTTTGTCTTGTGTAGTTTGTTGTGTGTAGTTTGTCGTGTGTAGTCTGTTGTGTGTAGTCTGTTGTGTGTAGTTTGTCGTGTGTAGTCTGTTGTGTGTATTTGTGTTGTCACTCACGTTGGATACCGAAGCACAGCTTCTTTTTCTGGTACGAGATGTAGCTGCTCACCGCTCCGACCAACGCCATGACAACCGCACTTGCAATACCTGCGATGGTGCCCACCTCTGATGTGGTACCTGCTCACACACACACACACACACACACACACACACACATACAGTGAGCTCAGACAAGTGTGTGTGTGTGTGTGTGTCTGAGACAAATTCTCACCACTGTTGTCTTCGTATTGACCGTTCTGATCGCTGTCTCCACTTGGACGTCCACCTAGAAACACACACACACACACACACACACACACACACACACACACACACATACATGAGCTGTCTGTCCCCCCTCACACTCACAGATGGAGATAATGGAGGTCGGGCTCTGACCTTTTCCTTTGTCTGGTTTGTAAGTTTCATCTTTGCCAACGCTGGCCAGGTCGCTGTCAGAAAATCCTGCAGAATAAAACCATCCATCATTCCTAAAATCATCTGTCTGTTTGTCTGTCTGTCTGTCTGTCTGTCTCTCTGTCTGTGTCTCTGTCTGTCTGTCTGTCTGTCTGTCTGTGTCTCTGTCTGTCTGTCTGTCTGTCTGTCTGTCTGTCTGTCTGTCTGTCTGTCTGTCTGTCTGTCTGTCTCTCTGTCTGTCTGTCTCTCTGTCTGTCTGTCTGTCTGTGTCTCTGTCTGTCTCTCTGTCTGTCTGTCTGTCTGTCTGTCTCTCTGTCTGTGTGTCTCTCTGTCTGTCTGTCTCTCTGTCTGTCTGTCTGTCTGTGTGTCTCTCTGTCTGTCTGTCTGTCTGTCTGTCTGTCTGTCTGTCTGTCTGTCTGTCTGTCTCTCTGTCTGTCTCTCTGTCTGTCTGTCAGTCTGTCTGTCAGGAGATCAGTGTTTTCTAGTCCTGATGATGTGCAGTAGATAAAATGTTAGGGTTAGGGTTACCCTAACCCTAACCCTAAGACCTCTCTCTGTCTCTTTAAGATCTCTGAACAACACAACTCTTTGTTCACTGAGTCTCCATGAGACACTGAAGACGAGAGCACACAGCTGTCTGACTGATGTTTAAATAATGGAGCTATAGTTTAACGTCATGTATTAAAGGACCAATCAGAGAGCTGCTCTCTTCCTCTGTGATCATGAAGGAAACATGCAGCAGCCAGTATGTCCTCCTTAGTTACAATGTGTACTGCAGTCTAAACTCTAATCACCACAGAGAGCTGTCTGGCTCCGCCCCCTCCTCTCACACAGGTCAGCATGTGGTGGACACTGTAGCTTCAGTGTTTAGCCAGCTCTGCATGTGGTGGACACTGTAGCTTCAGTGTTTAGCCAGCTCTGCATGTGGTGGACACTGTAGCTTCAGTGTTTAGCCAGCTCTGCATGTGGTGGACACTGTAGCTTCAGTGTTTAGCCAGCTCTGCATGTGGTGGACACTGTAGCTTCAGTGTTTAGCCAGCTCTGCACGTGGTGGACACTGTAGCTTCAGTGTTTAGCCAGCTCTGCATGTGGTGGACACTGTAGCTTCAGTGTTTAGCCAGCTCTGCATGTGGTGGACACTGTAGCTTCAGTGTTTAGCCAGCTCTGCATGTGGTGGACACTGTAGCTTCAGTGTTTAGCCAGCTCTGCATGTGGTGGACACTGTAGCTTCAGTGTTTAGCCAGCTCTGCATGTAGTGGACACTGTAGCTTCAGTGTTTAGCCAGCTCTGCATGTGGTGGACACTGTAGCTTCAGTGTTTAGCCAGCTCTGCATGGGTCTGTAAAGCTTTCTGCGTTCTAACCTCTCTCCATGTTTCATCTCCAACATTGATCCTAGTTTGAGCAGCTTTCTGCTGCTGGAGCTTATTAGAAACATGCAGAGGCTTTTTAGCTCGGGTACAATCACTTCTATCTGAAGCAGTTCCACTGCCCGCTTCCATCGCTGCAACACCTGTTCACCTGATAACTGCTCTCATATCTGGCAAACCCAGGGGCGTCCAAAACGGCCTTCAAAGCCCCGCCTACCTTCTCTGCTCCAATCAGATCCAGAGCATTCAGGAGCAGAATCTAAAGTTAGAAGGAGGACTTACTGGCTGCTGCATTGTTGTCAGAGAAGCTTCAACACAGCAGGTTTCCTTCATGATCACACAGGAAGAGAGCAGCTCTCTGATTGGTCCTTTAATAAATAAAGATATTTAATTATCAGGCTCTCATCCCATCACCCACCTCCCTGCCCCTTGTTCTTATCCTTTCCACCAATGTCATTGTTGGGGTCCAAAGCATCAGCCAGGTCAAAGTCATCAGCAGCTGAGAGCACGCCAAACGCCAAAGCAAGGGGGGGCGAAGTAAATCAAATCAGAAAAACAGGCAAACACAGGAGGTTAATCTGAGGAGAAGAGCTCAAACATCATGTAAAACACAGGTCGTCTTAAAGTGACAGGTAAACAAGGAGGGAGCGTCGCACCACCATGCAGGGAAACTTAGAGGTGACGATGTTTATAGTACCAGCCCGTTTACATTAATATGCTCTGTTGTCCTCAGGTGAGGGCATGACTTACCTGGTTGGGGTTTGGGCTTGGGCTTGGTGGGGGCTTTAGTAGCGGCGGGGACATTTGGGACGACTTTGGGCGGAGCTTTAGTGGTGGAGACGTCTTTAAAGAAATCCTCCAGATCGAGTTCTGCAGAACATTCACACAGCTGTCTTTAAATAAACGTCTCAAACCTGCACTCTCTGTCATGACCAGCAGGGGGCCACTCCACTGGCTAAAAGAGGGGGAGGAGGGAGAGCGGGGCTACCTGTGATTGACAGGTCGTTTCCATGACTACTTAAACAATGTTCTGGATCTTAAGGGCAGGAT
>NW_027636783.1:20000-22500 GCF_947650265.1 Symphodus melops | reverse complement strand
TTAGCAAAGGCATCTGATATAGTATTTGGGCTTGTTTCAACATCATCAGAATAAGGTTGTTTAATTTTAGGAACTATGCGACTAGCTTGCGCCTTCTGTAATTGAAATGATAATAACCTGCTGGCCTTATTTCCCAGTTCGTAGTATTTTCTATCAATGAACCTGAGGGCGCCCTCTGCCTTATATATATCTCATCTAACTTGGTTCTATTTGCTTTAAGTTTATCAAGCACTTCCTGTTTCCCGTGTTGTTTATGTTCACCTTCAGTTTCTAATTCCACTTGTTTTTTAAGTCTGTCTTTCTTCAACCTTGATCCTATTGATATTATTTTTCCCCTTGTTGTGGCTTTTCCTGCGTCCCACAAGATGGAGGGTGAGACTGTTCCATTATCATTCAGAGCAAAATATTCAAGTATAGCTGACCTTATTTCTTCTCTGGTTCGAACATCTGTCAGTAATGAAACATTAATTCTCCAGTACTTCATACACTGCTCCAATCCCAAGTCTAGTGCCATTACAACTGGGCTATGGTCTGAAATGGTCATTGATTCAATCGCACAGTTCTTAACCCTATACATGTCTTTTTTTGAAATTAAAATGTGATCTAACCGTGAGTAACTTCCATGCACTTAAAGGTGAAATCTCTCTCGTTTGGGTGAAGATGGCGCCATGCATCTACTAACCCTAGTTAGTAGATACTAGTTCTTTCAACATATTTAATAGACTTTTAGACATTCTGGTTTGAGGTTTTGAGGATATTGGTAGTTTATCTACTTTATTATTCAGTACACAGTTCAAGTCCCCGCCCATTATAAAAATGCCTTCCCTATTGTCTGCTACTAGATGTGCGAGCTTTTTGAAAAAGTAAGGGCAGTCTTCATTAGGTGCATAAACATTCAACATCGTTATTTTAAGTCCAGCAATCGTCCCTATAGCCATAACATAGCGGCCCTCTGTATCCTGACAGACCTTTTCACTATGAAAGTACACAGATCTACTAAACAGTATAGCTACCCCTCTCTTTTTGCGTTTCCCATAAGAACTACTATAAACTTGATCCACCCATTCCCTTTTTAATTTTTTGTGTTCTAGTTCTGTAAGGTGCGTCTCTTGAAGTAAGGCTATGGAGCATTTTCTTCAGCTGTCCCAGTAACCTTTTTCTTTTAATTGGGCTGTTTATTCCCTTTATATTGTAAGTAATTAAATTAAGTAATGTCATCGTTGTACATAGATTGTTTCATGTAACACAGGCCTGTCCATTCATTAGCATCTGTTAGAAAGAAACATATATATACATCTCCCAGTGTATAAAACTAAACAAACTGAAATTCACCACTTGTCTCAGGTCCAACAGAATAAGAACATTAAGAACACAGAACAGAATCTGAGACTATGTCTGACCCCCGGTAACAATGGGGCAGAGAGTGGTGACCTGACCCCTCTGTGGTAAACAGCACACAATGTGCAATAATGACCAATATTACATTAACGTGTAAAAAAGGTCTTAGTGAGTGTGAATCACTCATGTAAACATAAAGAGTCCTCCGTCAGAACATATTATCTTTTGTTTTAACACTTTGTGACACCTTGAGGTTTTATATCATGTTTTAATAGCCTTCATTCATGGTCCATACATTCAGTTCAGTTCTATAGGTTTAGTAACCTCAGCCTCAAGTCACATTAAGATAGTTTTAAGTGTCATATACCTTGTTTAAACTATTCGTCCTCCTCCTCTTCCTCCATCATGGCCTTCAGATCCGATGCTGCCAGCATGCTGCTTCTCTTCCTCTTTGCGGTGATGTTCCATCCTTCAGTCAGTCTCTCTTCGATGCGCTCCTTCTCTCCACACTGCACCTGCACTCCCAACTCTCTCAAAGTGTCCACGGCGCTCATCAGCGTGGGGAAAACTTTTTCTCCTGAGTCCATCTTGAGCTTCAGTCGCGCTGGATATAGGCACTTAGCCTGTATGCCGTTTTGCTTTAACTGTTTGATGACTGCGTGTACCTTAACTCGCTTCTTTTGTAGCTCAGGAGAATAATCTTGATCGAAGAATATCCTCTTATCTTGAAACATCACCTGTCCTTGTCTCCATGCATGCTGCAAAACAATGTCCTTCACTGCAGCGTCCAGGAATCTCACGATGATTGATCTGGGGGGTGCAGCTGGGTTTGTCGGTCTGATCTGGAGCGAGCGGTGCGCTCTTTCAATTTTAATGTCCAGGTCAGGTGGCAATTTCAACACTTTGGGTAGCAAGCCTTTCACAAACTCAGCCACACTACCTTGCTCTCTCATCTCTGGTATTTGGAATATTCGAAGGTTGTTTCTTCTCCACCTATTTTGTAGGTCGTCACATACATCCGTGAGTTGTTTGTCACGTTGAAGCAGGTACCGTAGCAGGCGGTGCTGTCTTGCCCCCGCATCTTCCACTCCGCTCACTCTCCCTTCCAGCTCGCAAATCCTCTGCTGATGGTCACCAAGCTGCCCTTTCATATCGGCCACGG
>NW_027636783.1:2500-15000 GCF_947650265.1 Symphodus melops | reverse complement strand
GATGGACAGAATGAAGGACAGAGTGATGGACAGAGTGATGGACAGAGTGATGGACAGAGTGATGGACAGAATGAAGGACAGAGTGATGGACAGAATGAAGGACAGAATGATGGACAGAGTGATGGACAGAATGATGGACAGAGTGATGGACAGAATGATGGACAGAGTGATGGACAGAGTGATGGACAGAATGATGGACAGAGTGATGGACAGAATGATGGACAGAGTGATGGACAGAATGATGGACAGAATGAAGGACAGAATGATGGACAGAGTGATGGACAGAGTGATGGACAGAGTGATGGACAGAATGATGGACAGAGTGATGGACAGAATGATGGACAGAGTGATGGACAGAGTGAAGGACAGAGTGATGGACAGAGTGATGGACAGAGTGATGGACAGAATGAAGGACAGAGTGATGGACAGAGTGAAGGACAGAGTGATGGACAGAGTGATGGACAGAGTGATGGACAGAATGAAGGACAGAGTGATGGACAGAATGATGGACAGAGTGAAGGACAGAGTGATGGACAGAGTGATGGACAGAGTGAAGGACAGAGTGATGGACAGAGTGATGGACAGAATGAAGGACAGAGTGATGGACAGAATGATGGACAGAGTGAAGGACAGAGTGATGGACAGAGTGATGGACAGAATGATGGACAGAATGAAGGACAGAGTGATGGACAGAGTGAAGGACAGAATGAAGGACAGAATGATGGACAGAATGAAGGACAGAATGATGGACAGAGTGATGGACAGAGTGAAGGACAGAGTGATGGACAGAATGAAGGACAGAGTGATGGACAGAGTGAAGGACAGAATGAAGGACAGAATGATGGACAGAATGAAGGACAGAATGATGGACAGAGTGATGGACAGAGTGAAGGACAGAGTGATGGACAGAATGATGGACAGAGTGATGGACAGAGTGATGGACAGAGTGATGGACAGAATGAAGGACAGAGTGATGGACAGAGTGAAGGACAGAATGATGGACAGAGTGAAGGACAGAATGAAGGACAGACTGATGGACAGAATGAAGGACAGACTGATGGACAGAATGAAGGACAGAGTGATGGACAGAATGATGGACAGAGTGATGGACAGAGTGAAGGACAAAGTGATGGACAGAGTGATGGACAGAGTGATGGACAGAGTGATGGACAGAATGATGGACAGAGTGATGGACAGAGTGATGGACAGAATGATGGACAGAGTGATGGACAGAATGAAGGACAGAATGATGGACAGAGTGATGGACAGAATGAAGGACAGAGTGATGGACAGAGTGATGGACAGAGTGATGGACAGAATGAAGGACAGAATGATGGACAGAGTGATGGACAGAATGAAGGACAGAGTGATGGACAGAATGAAGGACAGAGTGATGGACAGAATGAAGGACAGAATGATGGACAGAGTGATGGACAGAATGATGGACAGAGTGATGGACAGAATGAAGGACAGAGTGATGGACAGAATGAAGGACAGAGTGATGGACAGAATGAAGGACAGAATGATGGACAGAGTGATGGACAGAATGATGGACAGAGTGATGGACAGAATGAAGGACAGAGTGATGGACAGAATGAAGGACAGAGTGATGGACAGAATGAGATTTGACAGAATGTTTTGGCGCTTGGACTCTACGGGGTGGAAGATGTGTTTAGTGATGAAGTCCTGCTCGTCATTAGGATAGACCCCCCCATGGAGTCCAGACCCTGGTGGTGGAGGACTGATGATTGGATGAGACCGAGGTGGAGTTGACTCTGCTCCTGAAGATGGCGGTGATGGGGAGGTGGAGCGGCGCATGAAGCCAGCTTGAAAGAACGAGGGAAGAAAAAGGATCATATTTAAAAGGAGAGCTGAACGATGATTGGCTGAAAACGAAGGAGGAACGCTGCGTCATTGGTTAGATGAGGTCAGCTGACAGAACAGCTGATTAACCCACAGACGGCCCAAACTGACAGCTCGAGAATGACAGCGTGAAAAGAGTGACTGGGAAACCTGATTGTGGATCACTTAAAGTCTTCCTTACTGGACTTTCACTAAGCTTCATATCAACTCCAAAGCTTAAACATAAGGAGACAACTGAACTGCATGCACACTGCAGGCTGCTCTTTGTGTAAATGAAACTAAACTGAGGGAGAAAATGAAACTTAAGAAAATACAAGTGATACACAAAGTGTCCACCAGGGGGAGCAGGAAAATGCCCGTCAGGAAACAGAATAATGTTAAAGTTATCAGGAGTTACTATTTGACCTGAGTTTATGTTCTGAAGTTGGTCTGTAAACCGTTGAGTTTAAAAGTATTATGCAGACTAAAGTTATTATTACTACAGCTGAATCACTTTACTTTGTCCACAGGGGGGCGCCAGAATCAGCACAAACACGATAACAGATGTGCTTTTGAATAAATGAGGTATGTATCAGGAAATCAAATGCAGGATACACTAATATTATAAAACAATGCTAATCACTGATTATTGTGAAACACTCTTCACTTACAGGACCAATCAGAGAGCTGCTCTCTTCCTGTGTGATCAGTCAGCCAATCAGAGAGCTGCTCTCTTCCTGTGTGATCAGTCAGCCAATCAGAGAGCTGCTCTCTTCCTGTGTAATCAATCAGCCAATCAGAGAGCTGCTCTCTTCCTGTGTGATCAGTCAGCCAATCAGAGAGCTGCTCTCTTCCTGTGTGATCAGTCAGCCAATCAGAGAGCTGCTCTCTTCCTGTGTGATCAGTCAGCCAATCAGAGAGCTGCTCTCTTCCTGTGTGATCATGAAGGAAACGTGCTGTGTTGAAGCTTAAAACTAGGATCAATGTTGGAGATGCTTTTGAAACATGGAGAGAGGTTAGACTGCAGTACACATTTTAAACACTAGGGGCAGAGTGACAGACTGCAGTACACATTTTAAACACTAGGGGCGGAGTGACAGACTGCAGTACACATTTTAAACACTAGGGGCAGAGTGACAGACTGCAGTACACATTTTAAACACTAGGGGCAGAGTGACAGACTGCAGTACACATTTTAAACACTAGGGGCAGAGTGACAGACTGCAGTACACATTTTAAACACTAGGGGGCAGAGTGACAGACTGCAGTACACATTTTAAACACTAGGGGCAGAGTGACAGACTGCAGTACACATTTTAAACACTAGGGGCAGAGTGACAGACTGCAGTACACATTTTAAACACTAGGGGCGGAGTGACAGACTGCAGTACACATTTTAAACACTAGGGGCAGAGTGACAGACTGCAGTACACATTTTAAACACTAGGGGCAGAGTGACAGACTGCAGTACACATTTTAAACACTAGGGGCAGAGTTACAGACTGCAGTACACATTTTAAACACTAGGGGCAGAGTGACAGACTGCAGTACACATTTTAAACACTAGGGGCAGAGTGACAGGCTGCAGTACACATTTTAAACACTAGGGGCAGAGTGACAGGCTGCTCCTTTAACTCATAATTATAAGATAAAGAGTTACAGGTTGTTCATGGTTAAATGATGTTTTTGGAGGCAAAACTTTACAATCCAAAAAATTAAAAATGATGAGATAAAAAGTCTTTCACATATTTTTGACTTTATTCTTTTATTTAATTCTCCTGACACTTTGTATTTGTTCATCATAAAATAAAAGTTCACGGTTGTTAGTCTGTCTTCATCCTGAGGACTGACAGGAGGAGTTTTAGCCTCAAACAGGAAACAGGCTGAGGATCCTACAAAGCTCCAAACAGCAGCAGCAGGAGGAGGAGGAGACCCGGACCAGCACGGACCGAAGACCTCCAGCCAACACACCCGGACTAAAGAGATGGGGGACAGAACCGGGACGAGGTGAGACTCCTTCGATACGTTCAGGTGTTCTGTCAGATATTAAAGATGATCCGGTCACAGCTGGGTTTAAACTCTGAGCCTTCGATCGATCGAAACGTCGAGTAATAATGATCGTTTGACAGGAAGAGTCCTGTATCTGTCAGTGTCGTCTGACTTTAATGACAAAAACCCAATCTGCCCAAAATGCCAAGTTTACATCTGAGTGTCGTGAGAGAGACGAGCTGCAGGACAAATGTTCCAAACTGTTTGATTGATGAATTATTCGGTGATGATTCAGAGTCTGATCTGAGCAGCTCCCTCACATCCCCGGATTTTAACTCATGACCGATCATTCTGCATCCCACACAATCTAAAACATTCTCCAAACAAGAGGACATTTGTCCGTTTTACGTGCTGCGTTTGAACGCAACATGTCCTTTTTCTGGATTGCAACCAGATTGAGAGTCAAGGTCCTGATGTTTCAGGAGAGGACGAACATCTGTGAGACATAGAGATTTAAAATGATCAGTTTTATTGTGAAGGAGTCACTACACTCTAAAATCCAATTTTCAAACAAAAGTTGCTTTAATGAAGTCGATGATGAAGTGTGAAATCCTGCAGTTCCTGGAGTGTCCACTAGGGGCTGGCTGCAGCAGCACAGGAAGTCACATACACATGTCCACAGACATAGTCTCTCCAGCGTGTCCTGGGTCTACCCCGAGGCCTCCTCCCGGGGGGACACCTCCCTAGGGAGGCATCCGGATCAGATGCCCGAGCCTCCTCAACTGACTCCTCTCGATGTGAAGGAGTAACGGCTCTACTCCGAGCTCCTCCCTGGTGACCGAGCTCCTCCCCCTATCTCTAAGGGTGCGCCCAGCCACCCTACGGAGGAAGCCCATTACAGCCTCTTGTATCCGAGATTCGGTCATGACCCAAAGCTCATGACCATAGGTGAGGGTAGGAACGAAGATCGACCGGTAAATCAAGAGCTTCGCCTTTCGGCTTAGCTCCTTCTTCACCACGACGGACCGATACAGCAACATGAGCAGAGTCCATGTTGAATTAACAAAGCATGAAACGTGCTGCAGTGAACTCAAATCAGATGAACCCAGAAAACATCTGCTAAAGAAAAACTCAATGAAACAGTTTCACCGTTCAAAGAGGAGGATCCTTTGTCACCGTCTGTCCCCGCCAGTTATTTTTGACTAAGCCCCGCCCCCACACAAGTTCATTTGTACTGTACTAATGTTTTTTTTTTTTTTCTGTTCCTCATCAAATGGTCTTTGAGTATCTAGAAAAGCATTAAATAAGTCCAATTTATTGTTATTATTACTAAGCTCCACCCGTTGCCTAGCAACCTCAACAGCCCTGCCAAAAAAAAGCTTACTTAAAGATTCGAGGCTCCTTCTGTTTTTATCACGGCCTCTTTGTACTGCTGTGCAATGAATCATGGAAGATGTGATGGATCGTCCGGAGACAGATGACCATGTTTGTCAGAAGGAGACTACGCTGCCCTCTGTCCGTCTTGAAATGTGAGCTTCTCAGACAAATGCCCGCGTCAGCTGGACATCAGTTAGCTGCTCAGTTAGCCATGCAGCTAAATGTCAGTTAGACGTTCAGTTAGCCGTGCAGCTAAATGTCAGTTAGACGTTCAGTTAGCCGTGCAGATAAAGGTCAGTTAAACGTTCAGTTAGCCGTGCAGATAAAGGTCAGTTAGATGTTCAGTTAGCCATGCAGATAAAGGTCAGTTAGACGTTCAGTTAGCCGTGCAGATAAAGGTCAGTTAGACGTTCAGTTAGCCGTGCAGCTATAGGTCAGTTAGACGTTCAGTTAGCCGTGCAGCTATAGGTCAGTTAGACGTTCAGTTAGCCGTGCAGCTAAAGGTCAGTTAGACGTTCAGTTAGCCGTGCAGCTAAAGGTCAGTTAGACGTTCAGTTAGCCGTGCAGATAAAGGTCAGTTAGACGTTCAGTTAGCCGTGCAGATAAAGGTCAGTTAAACGTTCAGTTAGCCGTGCAGCTAAATGTCAGTTAGACGTTCAGTTAGCCGTGCAGATAAAGGTCAGTTAAACGTTCAGTTAGCCGTGCAGCTATAGGTCAGTTAGACGTTCAGTTACCCGTGCAGCTATAGGTCAGTTAGACGTTCAGTTAGCCGTGCAGCTAAAGGTCAGTTAGACGTTCAGTTAGCCGTGCAGATAAAGGTCAGTTAGACGTTCAGTTAGCCGTGCAGATAAAGGTCAGTTAGACGTTCAGTTAGCCGTGCAGATAAAGGTCAGTTAGACGTTCAGTTAGCCGTGCAGCTAAAGGTCAGTTAGACGTTCAGTTAGCCGTGCAGATAAAGGTCAGTTAGACGTTCAGTTAGCCGTGCAGCTAAAGGTCAGTTAAACGTTCAGTTAGCCGTGCAGCTATAGGTCAGTTAGACGTTCAGTTAGCCGTGCAGATAAAGGTCAGTTAGACGTTCAGTTAGCCGTGCAGATAAAGGTCAGTTAGACGTTCAGTTAGCCGTGCAGCTATAGGTCAGTTAGACGTTCAGTTAGCCGTGCAGATAAAGGTCAGTTAGACGTTCAGTTAGCCGTGCAGATAAAGGTCAGTTAGACGTTCAATTAGCCGTGCAGATAAAGGTCAGTTAGACGTTCAGTTAGCCGTGCAGATAAAGGTCAGTTAGACGTTCAGTTAGCCGTGCAGATAAAGGTCAGTTAGACGTTCAGTTAGCCGTGCAGCTAAAGGTCAGTTAGACGTTCAGTTAGCCGTGCAGATAAAGGTCAGTTAGACGTTCAGTTAGCCGTGCAGATAAAGGTCAGTTAGACGTTCAGTTAGCCGTGCAGCTATAGGTCAGTTAGACGTTCAGTTAGCCGTGCAGATAAAGGTCAGTTAGACGTTCAGTTAGCCGTGCAGATAAAGGTCAGTTAGACGTTCAGTTAGCTGTGCAGCTAAAGGTCAGTTAGACGTTCAGTTAGCCGTGCAGATAAAGGTCAGTTAGACGTTCAGTTAGCCGTGCAGCTATAGGTCAGTTAGACGTTCAGTTAGCCGTGCAGCTATAGGTCAGTTAGACGTTCAGTTAGCCGTGCAGCTAAAGGTCAGTTAGACGTTCAGTTAGCCGTGCAGCTAAAGGTCAGTTAGACGTTCAGTTAGCCGTGCAGATAAAGGTCAGTTAAACGTTCAGTTAGCCGTGCAGCTAAATGTCAGTTAGACGTTCAGTTAGCCGTGCAGATAAAGGTCAGTTAAACGTTCAGTTAGCCGTGCAGCTATAGGTCAGTTAGACGTTCAGTTACCCGTGCAGCTATAGGTCAGTTAGACGTTCAGTTAGCCGTGCAGATAAAGGTCAGTTAGACGTTCAGTTAGCCGTGCAGATAAAGGTCAGTTAGACGTTCAGTTAGCCGTGCAGATAAAGGTCAGTTAGACGTTCAGTTAGCCGTGCAGCTAAAGGTCAGTTAGACGTTCAGTTAGCCGTGCAGATAAAGGTCAGTTAGACGTTCAGTTAGCCGTGCAGCTAAAGGTCAGTTAAACGTTCAGTTAGCCGTGCAGCTATAGGTCAGTTAGACGTTCAGTTAGCCGTGCAGATAAAGGTCAGTTAGACGTTCAGTTAGCCGTGCAGATAAAGGTCAGTTAGACGTTCAGTTAGCCGTGCAGCTATAGGTCAGTTAGACGTTCAGTTAGCCGTGCAGATAAAGGTCAGTTAGACGTTCAGTTAGCCGTGCAGATAAAGGTCAGTTAGACGTTCAATTAGCCGTGCAGATAAAGGTCAGTTAGACGTTCAGTTAGCCGTGCAGATAAAGGTCAGTTAGACGTTCAGTTAGCCGTGCAGATAAAGGTCAGTTAGACGTTCAGTTAGCCGTGCAGCTAAAGGTCAGTTAGACGTTCAGTTAGCCGTGCAGATAAAGGTCAGTTAGACGTTCAGTTAGCCGTGCAGATAAAGGTCAGTTAGACGTTCAGTTAGCTGTGCAGCTATAGGTCAGTTAGACGTTCAGTTAGCCGTGCAGCTATAGGTCAGTTAGACGTTCAGTTAGCCGTGCAGCTAAAGGTCAGTTAGACGTTCAGTTAGCCGTGCAGCTAAAGGTCAGTTAGACGTTCAGTTAGCCGTGCAGCTAAAGGTCAGTTAGACGTTCAGTTAGCCGTGCAGCTAAAGGTCAGTTAGACGTTCAGTTAGCCGTGCAGATAAAGGTCAGTTAGACGTTCAGTTAGCCGTGCAGATAAAGGTCAGTTAGACGTTCAGTTAGCTGTGCAGCTAAAGGTCAGTTAGACGTTCAGTTAGCCGTGCAGATAAAGGTCAGTTAGACGTTCAGTTAGCCGTGCAGATGAAGGTCAGTTAGACGTTCAGTTAGCCGTGCAGCTAAAGGTCAGTTAGACGTTCAGTTAGCCGTGCAGCTATAGGTCAGTTAGACGTTCAGTTAGCCATGCAGCTATAGGTCAGTTAGACATTCAGTTAGCCGTGCAGCTAAAGGTCAGTTAGACGTTCAGTTAGCCGTGCAGCTAAAGGTCAGTTAGACGTTCAGTTAGCCGTGCAGATAAAGGTCAGTTAGACGTTCAGTTAGCCGTGCAGATAAAGGTCAGTTAGACGTTCAGTTAGCTGTGCAGCTAAAGGTCAGTTAGACGTTCAGTTAGCCGTGCAGATAAAGGTCAGTTAGACGTTCAGCTAACAGTCAAGTGTTTCAGATTATTTTGTGTTTATGTACTTCCAGCAGGTTTGTTAGCTTTAGTGTTTCCCCATAGTGTCGTTCTGCCTGGCCTCTTGGTTTTTAGTCCGCTGCTCGTTTTCTTGGTTTGGATCAAGGTGCTGTGTTTGCACTTTTAGGCGACCGTAGGTTTCTGTCCCGCGCTCCGTGAACATGAACATGACCTGCCTATTAATGATTAGATAGAAAATAAAGATATGAAATATCTGTGTTGACTGCTCTTCTTCAGGGTTTAGATGTGCTGATGGTCTGTTATCAGGCGCTTTTCTGTCCTGCTGACTCAGCAGCTCCTCTCTCTGCTGACTTCCTGTTTCTTATCCTGAGTTCTTCCCTTCAGCGTGAAGGGTTAACAAGAGGACACACAGATAATCAGGATGTGTGATGTTGTTGTAATCTGCTATGAGAGTCGACGTTTGCACATTCCTGCACAAAGGGAAACTAACAAGCCTGAACTGTGCAGAAAAGACCAGTGATTGTTTACATAGACCCTGGTGGAGGATAGACCAGGACCCTGTTCGTGTTTACATGGACCCTGGTGGAGGATAGACCAGGACCCTGTGCTGGTTTACATGGATCCTGGTGGAGGATAGACCAGGACCCTGTGCTTGTTTACATGGACCCTGTTGGAGGATAGACCAGGACCCTGTGCTTGTTTACATGGACCCTGGTGGAGGATAGACCAGGACCCTGTGCGTGTTTACATGGACCCTGGTGGAGGATAGACCAGGACCCTGTGCTTGTTTACATGGATGCTGGTGGAGGATCGACCAGGACCCTGTGCTTGTTTACATGGACTCTGGTGGAGGATAGACCAGGACCCTGTGCTTGTTTACATGGACTCTGGTGGAGGATAGACCAGGACCCTTTGCGTGTTTACATGGATCCAGGTGGAGGATAGACCAGGACCCTGTGCTTGTTTACATGGACTCTGGTGGAGGATAGACCAGGACCCTGTGCTTGTTTACATGGACTCTGGTGGAGGATAGACCAGGACCCTGTGCGTGTTTACATGGACCCTGGTGGAGGATAGACCAGGACCCTTTGCGTGTTTACATGGACCCTGGTGGAGGATAGACCAGGACCCTGTGCTTGTTTACATGGACTCTGGTGGAGGATAGACCAGGACCCTGTGCATGTTTACATGGATCCTGGTGGAGGATAGACCAGGACCCTGTGCTTGTTTACATGGATCCTGGTGGAGGATAGACCAGGACCCTGTGCTTGTTTACATGGACCCTGGTGGAGGATAGACCAGGACCCTTTGCGTGTTTACATGGACCCTGGTGGAGGATAGACCAGGACCCTGTGCTTGTTTAGATGGACCCTGGTGGAGGATAGACCAGGACCCTGTGCTTGTTTACATGTAACTGTACATGCCGGCTGATTAATGAGCACACTGGGTTACAGAATACTTCCTGGTATGGTCATCATGGACACAGTGGTCTCATTTCCTGGAATCCTGTTCTTCTACTTCCTGTTTGGATCCTGCAGCGTCTCAGCTGGATCTGGTCTCTTTTTAAACTTGATGCCTTAAAGAGAAAGTGACACACAGACTCAGGTTAGAGGGTCATCTTTAAAGGGTTAATCTCTCTCTCTCTCTCTCTCTCTCTCTCTCCTTCTGTCTCTCTCTCTCTATTTACAGAGTCTATAAGAAATCCAGCCCAAATTCTAAGGTAGGAGACCAGGACCACGTGTGTGTGTGTGTGTGTGTTGATGGTTTGGTGACGTCCTCCATATTCTCTGTCTTTCTCTCCCCCCCCCCTCTGTCTCTCTCTCTGTCTCTCCCTCTCTCTCCCTCTCTCTCTCTCTCTCTCTCCTTCTGTCTCTCTCTCTCTCTCTGTCTCTCTCTCTGTCTGTCTCTCTGTCTCTCTCTCTCTCTGTCTCTCTCTCTGTCTCTCTCTCTGTCTCTCTCTCTCTGTCTCTCTCTCTCTCTCTCTCTGTCTCTCTCTCTCTCTCTCTCTCGCTCTCTCTCTCTCTCTCTCTCTGTCTCTCTCTCTCTCTGTCTCTCCCTCTCTCTCCCTCTCTCTCTCTCTCTCTCTCTCTCTCCTTCTGTCTCTCTCTCTCTCTCTGTCTCTCCCTGTCTCTCTCTCTGTCTGTCTCTCTGTCTCTCTCTCTCTCTGTCTGTCTCTCTCTGTCTCTCTCTCTGTCTCTCTCTCTCTGTCTCTCTCTCTCTCTCTCTCTGTCTCTCTCTCTCTCTGTCTCTCTCTCTCTCTCTCTCTCTCTCTCTCTCTCTCTCTCTCTCTCTCTCTCTCTCTCTCTGTCTTCAGCTCACAGTTTATCTGGGGAAGAGAGACTTTGTGGATCACTTAGACCATGTAGATCCAGTAGGTGAGTCAGACCACCAGCCTGAACCAGAACCAAACAGGGGAGGGGGTCCTTTAGAGAGTACAGAGTCCTCATAGGGCCTCTGTCTACAGGCGGTGTATAAGTCTATATTACAGTGTTACTGGTCCTTGTATCCATCACTGGCTGCTGTCACATGTGCAGAAGTGATGTCACTGTTTACATGGAGGCTAAATAACCTGATGATGCTGTGTGTGTGTGTGTGTGTGTGTGAGTGTGTGAGTGTGAGTGTTCATGCATCAGCACTGAATCAGAATCAAACCTGTGTGACATGTGCAGACTGCTCCTACCGGTCATATGTGCAGGAAACACCAGAAGAAGAAGAAGAGACATGTCAGCCTGTGTTTGTAAACAATCATCACTAATATAAGATCCAGTGTGTACATGGATCCTGATCCCAGTCAGGACCGTTTGACCCCAGTCAGGCAGACCCCATCAGGTCCAGTGTGTACATGGATCCTGATCCCAGTCAGGACCGTTTGACCCCAGTCAGGCAGACACCATCAGATCCAGTGTGTACATGGATCCTGATCCCAGTCAGGACCGTTTGACCCTAGTCAGGCAGACACCATCAGATCCAGTGTGTACATGGATCCTGATCCCAACAACAGTCAGGACTGTTTGACCCCAGTCAGGCAGACCCCATCAGATCCAGTGTGTACATGGATCCTGATCCCAACAACAGTCAGGACCGTTTGACCCCAGTCAGGAAGACCCCATCAGCTCCAGTGTGTACATGGATCCTGATCCCAGTCAGGACCGTTTGACCCCAGTCAGGCAGACCCCATCAGATCCAGTGTGTACATGGATCCTGATCCCAGTCAGGACCGTTTGACCCCAGTCAGACAGACACCATCAGATCCAGTGTGTACATGGATCCTGATCCCAACAACAGTCAGGACTGTTTGACCCCAGTCAGACAGACCCCATCAGATCCAGTGTGTACATGGATCCTGATCCCAGTCAGGACCGTTTGACCCCAGTCAGGCAGACCCCATCAGATCCAGTGTGTACATGGATCCTGATCCCAGTCAGGAACATTTGACCCCAGTCAGGCAGACACCATCAGATCCAGTGTGTACATGGATCCTGATCCCAGTCAGGAACATTTGACCCCAGTCAGACAGACCCCATCAGCTCCAGTGTGTACATGGATCCTGATCCCAGTCAGGACCGTTTGACCCCAGTCAGGCAGACCCCATCAGATCCAGTGTGTACATGGATCCTGATCCAAACAACAGTCAGGACCGTTTGACCCCAGTCAGGCAGACACCATCAGATCCAGTGTGTACATGGATCCTGATCCCAGTCAGGACCGTTTGACCCCAGTCAGACAGACACCATCAGATCCAGTGTGTACATGGATCCTGATCAGTCTGTTCTGACTGACATGTTTACATGCTGTTATTCATTTATTCTGATTGTTAGTGTCCATGTGACCGCAGCATGTAACTAACCGATTCTGCTAAACTACAAACACTATTCCTGCTTTACAGTCTCACTCTTTCATTCAAATTCTAAAGTTAATTGCCTCACTATGCAAACAGGAAGAGGACGGGACGGCCGAGGACCATGTGGTCTAACACTGAGGGAGGGTAAAGACTACAGGAGGACCATGTGGTCTAACACTGAGGGAGGGTAAAGAGGACAGGAGGACCA
>NW_027636784.1:52500-90992 GCF_947650265.1 Symphodus melops | reverse complement strand
GCTGGCTGCAGTTCATGGAGTGTCCACTAGAGGCTGGCTGCAGTTCCTGGAGTGTCCACTAGAGGCTGGCTGCAGTTCCTGGAGTGTCCACTAGAGGCTGGCTGCAGTTCATGGAGTGTCCACTAGAGGCTGGCTGCAGTTCCTGGAGTGTCCACTAGAGGCTGGCTGCAGTTCCTGGAGTGTCCACTAGAGGCTGGCTGCAGTTCCTGCAGTGTCCACTAGAGGCTGGCTGCAGTTCATGGAGTGTCCACTAGAGGCTGGCTGCAGTTCCTGGAGTGTCCACTAGAGGCTGGCTGCAGTTCATGGAGTGTCCACTAGAGGCTGGCTGCAGTACCTGCAGTGTCCACTAGAGGCTGGCTGCAGTTCATGGAGTGTCCACTAGAGGCTGGCTGCAGTTCATGGAGTGTCCACTAGAGGCTGGCTGCAGTTCCTGGAGTGTCCACTAGAGGCTGGCTGCAGTTCATGGAGTGTCCACTAGAGGCTGGCTGCAGTTCCTGGAGTGTCCACTAGAGGCTGGCTGCAGTTCATGGAGTGTCCACTAGAGGCTGGCTGCAGTTCATGGAGTGTCCACTAGAGGCTGGCTGCAGTTCATGGAGTGTCCACTAGAGGCTGGCTGCAGTACCTGGAGTGTCCACTAGAGGCTGGCTGCAATTCATGGAGTGTCCACTAGAGGCTGGCTGCAGTTCCTGGAGTGTCCACTAGAGGCTGGCTGCAGTTCCTGGAGTGTCCACTAGAGGCTGGCTGCAGTTCCTGGAGTGTCCACTAGAGGCTGGCTGCAGTACCTGGAGTGTCCACTAGAGGCTGGCTGCAGTTCCTGGAGTGTCCACTAGAGGTTGGCTGCAGTACCTGGAGTGTCCACTAGAGGCTGGCTGCAGTTCCTGGAGTGTCCACTAGAGGCTGGCTGCAGTTCCTGGAGTGTCCACTAGAGGCTGGCTGCAGTTCCTGGAGTGTCCACTAGAGGCTGGCTGCAGTTCATGGAGTGTCCACTAGAGGCTGGCTGCAGTTCCTGGAGTGTCCACTAGAGGCTGGCTGCAGTTCCTGCAGTGTCCACTAGAGGCTGGCTGCAGTTCCTGGAGTGTCCACTAGAGGCTGGCTGCAGTACCTGGAGTGTCCACTAGAGGCTGGCTGCAGTACCTGGAGTGTCCACTAGAGGCTGGCTGCAGTACCTGGAGTGTCCACTAGAGGCTGGCTGCAGTACCTGGAGTGTCCACTAGAGGCTGGCTGCAGTTCCTGGAGTGTCCACTAGAGGCTGGCTGCAGCAGCACAGGAAGTCACATACACACCCATTCAAACAGCCTGTTTTTACAGCAGACATGAACATGTTTACAGCCTGCTTCAAAAAACCAAATAGGTGTGATTAGCTCATGTCTCCATCCACACACACTGTACGGGGGAATGTTTTCATGACTCAGCAGTTTGATTGGATGAAGGATCAGAGTTATTCACAACAAGGCGTGTAGCTGAGCTGATTGACAGGTGGGCGCCGTGTCACGGTTTGTCAGGAGGCTTAAAACCCGCCTCAGCTCTCAGCCTGTTAGACGGGCCCTCAGGGAGCTCACTGCACAACGTGCACGTTTTGAGTCACAGCTACGGTTCTAAGTTAATGTCGACCGTCAGAGGACCCCGACTGGTCTGGGACCCTTACTGGTCTGGGACCCTTACTGGTCTGGGACCCAAGCAGTTGCCTGCTTTGCACCGTACTGCCTCTGTTGGACTGTAAGAGTTCCCGTGCTGGTAATCCCGCCCTCTAAATAAAGACAAGAGCAACACAACATGAAGAAACAAGCAGAGTCATAAATCCTTAAATTAATTTAATCAGTAATATTTACACATCAGGAGTCGTCCAACAGACTGGATCAAACAGGATCAAAGAAATATATCTGAAATGTTGATCTGTTCTTCTCTTGTTGATACCAAAAGATCCCAAACACATGGATTTAAACAAGCAGGCTAAATTATGACACTAAAGCCCTCAGACTACAGCCCCCCCCTCAGACTACAGCCCCCCCCTCAGACTACAGCCCCCCCCTCAGACTACAGCCCCCCCCCTCAGACTACAGCCCCCCCCTCAGACTACAGCCCCCCCCCCCTGACATGATCTCGTCTGTTCATCTCAAATCAAAGACAACGTGTAGGAAGGTAAACTCTGCACCACGTCACGTTCCTTAGAAAACTGGAAGATTGTTCACTACAGAAAATATTTGTATTTTACAACAATAGAACTTTAGGCAGTAAAATAGTTTTGAGGTAATTACATCTCGCTTCAGAGTATAAAATAAAAAAAAATAGATTTCTCTTTTATTCCCTAAAAACATCCGACAGACGCTTCTCCTGTGGCGTCCCTGTCCTGACCCATCAGTTAGCACAGACGCAGCGCCGCCTGCTGGCTGATCCTTGGTATTACACTGTGGTTTAGGATGCTGGGGATAGACTTTATTTGATGCTAGTAAAAACGTATGACATAGAAACGTGTGAATAGAAGTGCTAAACACCTGATGTTTGGTTATTTCTTTTATTAACCAGACAAACTTCTACACGCCATCGACGTTTCACCACCGTCAGAGGTGAACCCGTCTGGGTCAGTCCAGACCCAGGACTGAAACCGCCGAGGGACATTCAGCTTTTTACCAAGCTGTCCGATGGAACGAGCGTGCCGACTGTTTCCTTCCGTATGAAAGCCAGTCAGACTAGTCGATGTACGCGCTCTCTCAGGGCCCAGTGGAGCCCGGAGCGCTCGCTTCAGACTGGACCTCCTCAACCACCCTGAACCAGCGAGCGGTCCAACACGCTGGCACCGAGGTGGATCCAACAAGAATCAAGGCACAAATCTGGACAAGGCCCGACACACTGAACAATGACTGATAGCACCTCGTTCAAACACACACACACACACACACACACACACACACACACACACACACACACACACACACACTGCCTCCAACTTCCTGAAAACACGGATCTCTTCTGTCTCCCATCAGACAGGATGATTCTGGAGGAAGAGACCTTCTCAGTGGTCACGTCCAATCAGCAACCTCCCTTTCAACGCCTCATCGAGGTCAGGGCAGGAAGTCAACCAAAGACTCGCAGGATGGACTCAAAGCCAACAGAACGAGTCGTGCTTTGCTGGTCTCAGGTCTCAGAGAGGTCTGGTTGAGATGGTCAGACCTGGTGGTCTTCTGGACCTCGTTTCTGTTTGAACAACCATGGGGGGTAAGGGTCCAGGGAATGATCCAACATGGTGCAGGGACCTCTTACAGGCCTCAGGTGTTAATGAAGGGACCCGGGTGTGTAGGACTTGTTCTTTGTTGCCATGGTTACGATCAGGTATTATTAAAATCATTGAAATTCTGGGATGCTGACGGAAAACCACGCCCCCTAAACCCTAAACCAGCTCCAGATCAGCTGTGAGCGTCCGGGGAGGGAGGACAGATCTGCCTAGCAACACTCGCGCATGTTGGCGGGATAACAGCTGATTGGGTTATTTCTGCTTCCTGTCCCAGTCTGTAAGGCGAGCTGATTGGGTGGCTTCCTGTCTGTAAGGCGAGCTGATTGGGTTACTTCCTGTCTGTAAGGCGAGCTGATTGGGTTACTTCCTGTCTGTAAGGCGAGCTGATTGGGTTACTTCCTGTCTGTAAGGCGAGCTGATTGGGTTACTTCCTGTCTGTAAGGCGAGCTGATTGGGTTACTTCCTGTCTGTAAGGCGAGCTGATTGGGTTACTTCCTGTCTGTAAGGCCACCATGGACTGACTCTACCTAAAGCGTGGTTAATGAGTCACTGATGACACAGCAGCAGGTAGCAACAGGTGTGAAGACGTGTTTGTGTCACAGGTGAGTTGGTGTCACAGGTGAGTTGGTGTCACAGGTGAGTTGGTGTCACAGGTGAGTTGGTGTCACAGGTGAGTTGGTGTCACAGGTGAGTTTGTGTCACAGGTGAGTTGGTGTCACAGGTGAGTTGGTGTCACAGGTGAGTTGGTGTCACAGGTGAGTTGGTGTCACAGGTGAGTTGGTGTCACAGGTGAGTTTGTGTCACAGGTGAGTTGGTGTCACAGGTGAGTTGGTGTCACAGGTGAGTTGGTGTCACAGGTGAGTTGGTGTCACACGTGAGTTGGTGTCACAGGTGAGTTGGTGTCACAGGTGAGTTTGTGTCACAGGTGAGTTGGTGTCACAGGTGAGTTGGTGTCACAGGTGAGTTGGTGTCACAGGTGAGTTGGTGTCACAGGTGAGTTGGTGTCAGGACAGGTTGATGTGCGTCTCGTTAAAGACGGACGTGTGCGTGTGGTTGGTCTCGCTCTTTAACCACAAGACTGACAGGAAGCAGCATCAACGTGGACGCAGCTTTTACAAAACACAGAAGAAGAAACAATGGATCATTTAAAGCCGTGTGTGTGTGTGTGTGTGTGTGTGTGTGTGTGTGTGTGTGTGTGTGTGTGTGTGTGTGTGTGTGTGTGTGTGTGTGTGTGTGTTGAAGCCCTTGGACATAAAGCTGTTTGTGTTTAAGGCTTCTTTGTTCGAGTGTGTTAAAGGCTGTACTGTGACGTATTGCATAAATCTTCATCACCATCATCATCTTCATCACTACTACCATCATCTTCATCACCACCATCATCTTCATCACTACTACCATCATCTTCATCACCATCATCATCTTCATCACTACTACCATCATCTTCATCACCATCATCTTCATCACCATCATCACTACTACCATCATCTTCATCACCATCTTCATCACCATCATCATCTTCATCATCACCATCATCACTACTACCATCATCTTCATCACCATCTTCATCATCACCATCATCATCTTCATCACTACTACCATCATCATCATCATCATCATCAGTGAAATCTAAATCTTATTAGCATTCTGAGTTAGCACTGCATGTTAGCATGACACAAACCAGAACATAAGTGTGTGTGTGTGTGTGTGTGTGTGAGCAGCCCTCAGAGCGGCGTGTGTAGGTGTGTGTACTGCTGTGACGGAGGGGAGGAAGGGGAGGGGGAGGTGTTGGGGGCGGGGCTGTTGGCATGGCGTGGAGAGGGGGAGGAGTCAGAGAGCTGCAGCTCCTCCAGCTTCTTCAAGTACTCGTCTCTGAGCGCCAACAACTCCTTATAGCGCTGCTCCACAGGACTCTGCTACAAGAGAGAGAGGGGGCGAGAGAGGGGGGGGGGGAGGGGGGGGGGAGGGAGGGAGAGAGGGGGAGGGAGGGGGAGAGAGGGGGGGGGAGAAACAAACACAAAAGGGTTAATGTAGTAAATGATGAGAACTTGAAGGAAGTGACCATATTTGGAACATGTGGGAGGAGCTTACCTGCTGTCTCATACGAGGGTTCCAGCGGATGTAGTAAGTCACCCACAGCTCTAGGTGGCGCATGCTGGCCACCGGGTACAGGACTCTGCCGGACTCAGGGGTGTAGAAGGGGTTCAGATAATTCTCCATCTTACTGTTAACCAGAGACCACAGAGACACCGTCTTCACCCGCAGCTCCTGCAGACACAGAGGGGAGGGGCCACCAGGCGTTACTCAGGGGAGGGGCCACCAGGCGTTACTCAGGGGAGGGGCCACCAGGCGTTACTCAGGGGAGGGGCCACCAGGCGTTACTCAGGGGAGGGGCCACCAGGCGTTACTCAGGGGAGGGGCCCACCAGGCGTTACTCAGGGGAGGGGCCACCAGGCGTTACACAGGGGAGGGGCCACCAGGCGTTACTCAGGGGAGGGGCCACCAGGCGTTCAATGACACAGAAGGGAGGGGCCACAAGGCGTTACTCAGGGGAGGGGCCACCAGGCGTTACACAGGGGAGGGGCCACCAGGCGTTACTCAGGGGAGGGGCCACCAGGCGCTACTCAGGGGAGGGGCTACCAGGCGCTACTCAGGGGAGGGGCCACAGGCGCTACTCAGGGGAGGGGCCACGAGGCGTTCAATGACACAGAAGGGAGGGGGCCACCAGGCGTTACTCAGGGGAGGGGCCACCAGGCGTTACTCAGGGAGGGGCCACCAGGCGTTACTCAGGGGAGGGGCCACCAGGCGTTACTCAGGGGGAGGGGCCACCAGGCGTTTACTCAGGGGAGGGGCCACCAGGCGTTACTCAGGGGAGGGGCCACCAGGCGTTACACAGGGGAGGGGCCACCAGGCGTTACTCAGGGGAGGGGCCACCAGGCGTTCAATGACACAGAAGGGAGGGGCCACAAGGCGTTACTCAGGGGAGGGGCCACCAGGCGTTACACAGGGGAGGGGCCACCAGGCGTTACTCAGGGGAGGGGCCACCAGGCGCTACTCAGGGGAGGGGCTACCAGGCGCTACTCAGGGGAGGGGCCACCAGGCGCTACTCAGGGGAGGGGCCACGAGGCGTTCAATGACACAGAAGGGAGGGGCCACAAGGCGTTACTCAGGGGAGGGGCCACCAGGCGTTACACAGGGGAGGGGCCACCAGGCGTTACTCAGGGGAGGGGCCACCAGGCGTTACTCAGGGGAGGGGCCACCAGGAGTTACACAGGGGAGGGGCCACCAGGCGTTCAATGACACAGAAGGGAGGGGCCACAAGGCGTTACTCAGGGGAGGGGCCACGAGGCGTTACTCAGGGGAGGGGCCACCCAGGCGTTACTCAGGGGAGGGGCCACCAGGCGTTACTCAGGGGAGGGGCCACCAGGCGTTATTCAGGGGAGGGGCCACCAGGCGCTATTCAGGGGAGGGGCCACGAGGCGTTCAATGACACAGAAGGGAGGGGCCACCAGGCGTTACTCAGGGGAGGGGCCACCAGGCGTTACTCAGGGGAGGGGCCACCAGGCGCTACTCAGGGGAGGGGCCACGAGGCGTTCAATGACACAGAAGGGAGGGGCCACCAGGCGTTACACAGGGGAGGGGCCACCAGGCGTTACACAGGGGAGGGGCCACGAGGCGTTCAATGACACAGAGGGAAGGGGACACGAGGCGTTCAATGACACAGAGGGGAGGGGCCACGAGGCGTTCAATGACACAGAGGGAAGGGGACACGAGGCGTTCAATGACACAGAGGGGAGGGGCCACGAGGCGTTCAATGACACAGAGGGGAGGGGCCACGAGGCGTTCAATGACACAGAGGGGAGGGGCCACGAGGCGTTCAATGACACAGAGGGGAGGGGACACAAGGCGTTCAATGACACAGAGGGGAGGGGCCACGAGGCGTTCAATGACACAGAGGGGAGGGGCCACGAGGCGTTCAATGACACAGAGGGGAGGGGCCACGAGGCGTTCAATGACACAGAGGGGAGGGGCCACGAGGCGTTCAATGACACAGAGGGGAGGGGCCACGAGGCGTTCAATGACACAGAGAGGATGTTTAGTTCAGGTGTGTCTTACCTGCACGTCTCGTGCGCTCTCACAGTTGTAGAGGAACGTCCCAAAACGACAGCTGTACAGGTGATCCAGGATGGTCAGCAGGAGGCGCTCATTGAACTCAAATGCCGTGGGAAACTAAGAGAGGAGGAGAGGAGGAGACGAGGAGAGGAGGAGGAGAAGAGGAGAGGAGGAGAGGAGGAGATGAGGAGAGGAGGAGATGAGGAGATGAGGAGAGGAGGAGAGGAGGAGAGGAGGAGAAGAGGAGACGAGGAGATGAGGAGAGGAGGAGAGGAGGAGATGAGGAGAGGAGGAGAGGAGGAGAAGAGGAGAGGAGGAGATGAGGAGAGGAGGAGATGAGGAGATGAGGAGAGGAGGAGAGGAGGAGAGGAGGAGAGGAGGAGAAGAGGAGAGGAGGAGAGGAGGAGAGGAGGAGATGAGGAGAGGAGGAGAAGAGGAGAGGAGGAGAAGAGGAGAGGAGGAGAGGAGGAGATGAGGAGAGGAGGAGAAGAGGAGATGAGGAGAGGAGGAGAAGAGGAGAGGAGGAGAGGAGGAGAAGAGGAGAGGAGGAGACGAGGAGATGAGGAGATGAGGAGATGAGGAGAGGAGGAGGAGATGAGGAGAGGAGGAGATGAGGAGATGAGGAGACGAGGAGATGAGGAGATGAGGAGGAGATGAGGAGAGGAGGAGATGAGGAGAGGAGGAGAGGAGGAGACGAGGAGACGAGGAGAAGAGGAGAGGAGGAGAGGAGGAGAGGAGGAGAAGAGGAGAAGAGGAGAGGAGGAGATGAGGAGAAGAGGAGAGGAGGAGAAGAGGAGAGGAGGAGAGGAGGAGAAGAGGAGAGGACGAGAGGAGGAGAGGAGGAGAAGAGGAGAGGAGGAGATGAGGAGAGGAGGAGATGAGGAGAAGAGGAGAGGAGGAGATGAGGAGAAGAGGAGAGGAGGAGAAGAGGAGAGGAGGAGATGAGGAGAGGAGGAGATGAGGAGAGGAGGAGAAGAGGAGAGGAGGAGAAGAGGAGAGGAGGAGAGGAGGAGAGGAGGAGATGAGGAGAGGAGGAGAAGAGGAGAGGAGGAGAGGAGGAGATGAGGAGAGGAGGAGAAGAGGAGAGGAGGAGACGAGGAGAAGAGGAGATGAGGAGAGGAGGAGAGGAGGAGATGAGGAGAGGAGGAGAAGAGGAGATGAGGAGAGGAGGAGATGAGGAGAGGAGGAGAAGAGGAGAGGAGGAGAGGAGGAGAAGAGGAGAGGAGGAGAAGAGGAGAGGAGGAGAAGAGGAGAGGAGGAGACGAGGAGATGAGGAGAAGAGGAGATGAGGAGAGGAGGAGATGAGGAGAGGAGGAGGAGATGAGGAGATGAGGAGAGGAGGAGAGGAGGAGACGAGGAGACGAGGAGAAGAGGAGAGGAGGAGAGGAGGAGAGGAGGAGAAGAGGAGAAGAGGAGAGGAGGAGAGGAGGAGACGAGGAGAAGAGGAGATGAGGAGATGAGGAGAAGAGGAGAGGAGGAGAAGAGGAGAGGACGAGAGGAGGAGAAGAGGAGAGGAGGAGATGAGGAGAGGAGGAGATGAGGAGAAGAGGAGAGGAGGAGAGGAGGAGATGAGGAGAGGAGGAGAAGAGGAGAGGACGAGAGGAGGAGAAGAGGAGAGGAGGAGATGAGGAGAGGAGGAGATGAGGAGATGAGGAGAGGAGGAGAGGAGGAGAAGAGGAGAGGACGAGAGGAGGAGAAGAGGAGAGGAGGAGATGAGGAGAGGAGGAGATGAGGAGAAGAGGAGAGGAGGAGAGGAGGAGATGAGGAGAAGAGGAGAGGAGGAGAAGAGGAGATGAGGAGAGGAGGAGATGAGGAGAGGAGGAGATGAGGAGAAGATGAGAGGAGGAGAGGAGGAGAAGAGGAGAGGAGGAGAAGAGGAGAGGAGGAGAGGAGGAGAGGAGGAGAAGAGGAGAAGAGGAGAGGAGGAGAGGAGGAGAAGAGGAGAGGAGGAGAAGAGGAGAGGAGGAGAGGAGGAGAAGAGGAGAAGAGGAGAGGAGGAGAGGAGGAGAGGAGGAGAAGAGGAGAGGAGGAGAAGAGGAGAGGAGGAGAGGAGGAGAAGAGGAGAAGAGGAGAGGAGGAGAGGAGGAGAAGAGGAGAGGAGGAGAAGAGGAGAGGAGGAGAAGAGGAGAGGAGGAGAGGAGGAGAGGAAGAGAGGAGGAGAAGAGGAGAGGAGGAGAAGAGGAGAAGAGGAGAGGAGGAGAAGAGGAGAGGAGGAGAGGAGGAGAGGAGAAGAGGAGAGGAGGAGATGAATCAAAGTGGAAGCTGCAGTTGATCCTGACAGGATTAGGAGGACAGGTGTGATCCTACCTGTTTGGTCATCTGCCACACACAGTCGATGAACTGAACAAAGATGGGAGACCTGTCCTGATCAGCATGGTTCTTATCTCCGTGTCCTATCCTCTACACACACACACACACACACACACACACACACACACAGACACACAGACACACAGACACACAGACACACACACACACACACACACACACACACACACACACACACACACACACACACACACACACACACACACACACAGATTAATATTGAGACTAAACTTCGATCATTCTGAAGATTACAGTTTTAAAACGTTTCTTACGGATGCAAACTTGTGTCCGAAGCTGATCCACTCTTTCTCAATCAGAACCTGAAACAACGGAACATGGGATCAGTACAGAGCCATGAGTCCAAACGCCATGCAGGTCAGACGCCACGCTCTCCGTGCACTGTACACAAACTGACCTGAAACCCTCGCAGCGTGCGGTAGTGACTGTCCAACATGAGCATGCTCAGCGAGGTGAGCTGAGCCGTGCGGTCCCAGCCGTCGCTGCAGTGAACCACCACCGAGTTTCCACCTGACACCTTATCGGCCACCTGGATGGCTCCTGACAGCACCAGCTGCAGGAACAGGACAGACTCTTTATCAAACTATCAGGAGCAGATTGAAAACATCACAGCATCAGGCCGTCTCAAGTAGCAGTTTGATCCAGCAGAGGGCGCTTGCAGCATGAATTGACCACTGCATGACCTCTTGACCTCTGTAAACATTTTGGCAAAAGAGGGTGAAGCTTCTTTTACAAAAGTGCATAACATATTTGTGCAACTTGGACACTGCACGGTGTGTTTTTCAAGCCTGACGATAATGGAGATTGTGTGGTTAAAATAACTGGCTGTACCTTGATGTGTTCGAGCCAGTGCGTGGACTCTAAACTGGACAGCCAGTGGGACTCCTCCACGTTGGGGTAGACGATGTCTTTGAGTTTCTTCAGGGACTCTCTCATCACGTGGATATTCTGGATGTCCAGGAAGATCAGCTCTGCGTTCTGATACTCGTCACCCTCATAGCCTCCTCCGGTTGCCTGAAGGGGGCGACAGAGGATTGTAGTGAGTGAGGAAGCTTCTGCTGTAGATCACGAGGAGCGGGAACATTAAAAGTGCAGCTGAATCATAAAACCTCACCTTATTGGCCACAGCGTTGACGTTGGGCCGGGCGTCGTAGATGGTGAGCTTGGTGGTGTCATTGGCCTCTCTGATCAGGTCAAGGTAACGCTCATCGTCTTTGTTCCTTTTCCCCGACATCCCCACCAGAGGCTGACTGCAGCGCACGATCACCGCCTGGTTCTCCCTGTGGATCCATGACAGGACCTAAGGAGAACACATACACAGACGTTACAGTCTGTTTACCTGCTGCAGACGTTACAGTCTGTTTACCTGCTGCAGACGTTACAGCCTGTTTACCTGCTGCAGACGTTACAGTCTGTTTACCTGCTGCAGACGTTACAGTCTGTTTACCTGCTGCAGACGTTACAGTCTGTTTACCTGCTGCAGACGTTACAGTCTGTTTACCTGCTGCAGACGTTACAGTCTGTTTACCTGCTGCAGACGTTACAGCCTGTTTACCTGCTGCAGACGTTACAGCCTGTTTACCTGCTGCAGACGTTACAGTCTGTTTACCTGCTGCAGACGTTACAGTCTGTTTACCTGCTGCAGACGTTACAGTCTGTTTACCTGCTGCAGACGTTACAGTCTGTTTACCTGCTGCAGACGTTACAGTCTGTTTACCTGCTGCAGACGTTACAGTCTGTTTACCTGCTGCAGACGTTACAGCCTGTTTACCTGCTGCAGACGTTACAGCCTGTTTACCTGCTGCAGACGTTACAGCCTGTTTACCTGCTGCAGACGTTACAGCCTGTTTACCTGCTGCAGACGTTACAGTCTGTTTACCTGCAGACGTTACAGTCTGTTTACCTGCTGCAGACGTTACAGCCTGTTTACCTGCTGCAGACGTTACAGCCTGTTTACCTGCTGCAGACGTTACAGTCTGTTTACCTGCAGACGTTACAGTCTGTTTACCTGCTGCAGACGTTACAGTCTGTTTACCTGCTGCAGACGTTACAGCCTGTTTACCTGCTGCAGACACGTTACAGCCTGTTTACCTGCTGCAGACGTTACAGTCTGTTTACCTGCTGCAGACGTTACAGTCTGTTTACCTGCTGCAGACGTTACAGTCTGTTTACCTGCTGCAGACGTTACAGCCTGTTTACCTGCTGCAGACGTTACAGTCTGTTTACCTGCAGACGTTACAGTCTGTTTACCTGCTGCAGACGTTACAGCCTGTTTACCTGCTGCAGACGTTACAGCCTGTTTACCTGCTGCAGACGTTACAGCCTGTTTACCTGCTGCAGACGTTACAGTCTGTTTACCTGCAGACGTTACAGTCTGTTTACCTGCTGCAGACGTTACAGTCTGTTTACCTGCTGCAGACGTTACAGCCTGTTTACCTGCTGCAGACGTTACAGTCTGTTTACCTGCTGCAGACGTTACAGTCTGTTTACCTGCTGCAGACGTTACAGCCTGTTTACCTGCTGCAGACGTTACAGCCTGTTTACCTGCTGCAGACGTTACAGTCTGTTTACCTGCTGCAGACGTTACAGCCTGTTTACCTGCTGCAGACGTTACAGCCTGTTTACCTGCTGCAGACGTTACAGCCTGTTTACCTGCTGCAGACGTTACAGCCTGTTTACCTGCTGCAGACGTTACAGTCTGTTTACCTGCTGCAGACGTTACAGCCTGTTTACCTGCTGCAGACGTTACAGCCTGTTTACCTGCTGCAGACGTTACAGTCTGTTTACCTGCTGCAGACGTTACAGTCTGTTTACCTGCTGCAGACGTTACAGTCTGTTTACCTGCTGCAGACGTTACAGTCTGTTTACCTGCTGCAGACGTTACAGCCTGTTTACCTGCTGCAGACGTTACAGTCTGTTTACCTGCAGACGTTACAGTCTGTTTACCTGCTGCAGACGTTACAGCCTGTTTACCTGCTGCAGACGTTACAGTCTGTTTACCTGCTGCAGACGTTACAGTCTGTTTACCTGCTGCAGACGTTACAGCCTGTTTACCTGCTGCAGACGTTACAGTCTGTTTACCTGCAGACGTTACAGTCTGTTTACCTGCTGCAGACGTTACAGCCTGTTTACCTGCTGCAGACGTTACAGTCTGTTTACCTGCTGCAGACGTTACAGCCTGTTTACCTGCTGCAGACGTTACAGCCTGTTTACCTGCTGCAGACGTTACAGTCTGTTTACCTGCTGCAGACGTTACAGTCTGTTTACCTGCTGCAGACGTTACAGCCTGTTTACCTGCTGCAGACGTTACAGCCTGTTTACCTGCTGCAGACGTTACAGTCTGTTTACCTGCAGACGTTACAGTCTGTTTACCTGCTGCAGACGTTACAGCCTGTTTACCTGCTGCAGACGTTACAGCCTGTTTACCTGCTGCAGACGTTACAGTCTGTTTACCTGCAGACGTTACAGTCTGTTTACCTGCTGCAGACGTTACAGCCTGTTTACCTGCTGCAGACGTTACAGTCTGTTTACCTGCTGCAGACGTTACAGTCTGTTTACCTGCTGCAGACGTTACAGCCTGTTTACCTGCTGCAGACGTTACAGCCTGTTTACCTGCTGCAGACGTTACAGTCTGTTTACCTGCTGCAGACGTTACAGCCTGTTTACCTGCTGCAGACGTTACAGTCTGTTTACCTGCTGCAGACGTTACAGCCCGTTTACCTGCTGCAGACGTTACAGTCTGTTTACCTGCTGCAGACGTTACAGTCTGTTTACCTGCTGCAGACGTTACAGCCTGTTTACCTGCTGCAGACGTTACAGCCTGTTTACCTGCTGCAGACGTTACAGTCTGTTTACCTGCTGCCGACGTTACAGCCTGTTTACCTGCTGCAGACGTTACAGTCTGTTTACCTGCTGCAGACGTTACAGTCTGTTTACCTGCTGCAGACGTTACAGCCTGTTTACCTGCTGCAGACGCTACAGTCTGTTTACCTGCTGCAGACGTTACAGCCTGTTTACCTGCTGCAGACGTTACAGCCTGTTTACCTGCTGCAGACGTTACAGCCTGTTTACCTGCTGCAGACGTTACAGTCTGTTTACCTGCTGCAGACGTTACAGCCTGTTTACCTGCTGCAGACGTTACAGTCTGTTTACCTGCTGCAGACATTACAGTGTGTTTACCTGCTGCAGACATTACAGTCTGTTTACCTGCTGCAGACGTTACAGTCTGTTTACCTGCTGCAGACGTTACAGTCTGTTTACCTGCTGCAGACGTTACAGTCTGATTACCTGCTGCAGACAGATCTTATCCTTTCTTGTAGAAAAAGTCCTGAATTTCCCTGAATTTCCCTCGGGATCAATAAAGTATCTATCTATCTATCTAAGTCAATCTAAAATAATGTGGACTCAAACAGGTCCTGGTTCAGGATCCGGTCTCTTACCGGTATGCGTGATCTGGACCTGAAGGCGGCGACTCTCCTCAGGTCTTCTTCTTTGCTCTTAAAGGGAACAGCGAGCACGGTGGGGTAGGTGTCACACAGCTCGTAGTTCTTATTGATGAAGGTGATACGCCACTTATTGTTGGGTAATCCCTGAAACAGACAGAGAGGCTCAGTCATGTGACTCCTGTGGAACTATGATGCGCTCACTGTTTATTTATACAGTCTGTTTGATGATACAGTCCATATCTGTGTCCTTCAAAATAAAATACAGACTAAAGTGAAGCTTTGTCCCTTCTGGGCCTCCGTACATGTGTGAGTGTGTCTGCAGAGACGATCGGCCTTAAAAGAGAACAACTTGTAGTGTGTTGAAAGGGCGGATAACTCACTTCAGTATTGGGGGGAACAAATAACAGACATCTTTTTTTAAGGGGGGGGGGGGGGGGGGGGCAAAGCTGCCTTTCTCTGACTTTATTTAAAACACATTAAAAAATCACTCAGAATCACATGTTTATGATCACATGATTACTGGGGAGGACAATTCAATATTCTTCTAGGATTGGGGGGGTCCGGACCCCCCTGCCCCCCCAGATTTCCACCTATGTGTGTTGATCCTTCAGATATCAAACGGGTGTGGAACAGACTGGCGCTGTGATGGCGTCCTGTTTGTTTGTTTGTTTGTTTGTTTGTTTGTTGCAAAGCTGTGAACCTGTCGTCTAATCGTGTGATTCTGATTGGTACGACCTGTTGCGACCTGTCACACAGGAAGTGGGTACCTGTGCTGCTTCTGCTAACCTGGTTCACTGTGGCTCCCCTGCTCGTCTTTGAAGTCAAACACTGAGGAGCTGTTATTTCTGCGGGACATGGACTACCCAGTTCCAGCGGGTCTACAAAACTGGACCGAGATTCTACCGGGCCAACGCGGAGCTGGCAGCGGGACTGCCCAGAGGAGGAAGCGGGGAAGGAGGGGAGGCGCTAGGCAGAGGCTAAAGGATCTCTCCCATACATCCAAGAGTCCACCGCTACCATCTATCCTGCTCGCCAATGTCCGGTCACTCCGCAACAAACGAGCGACATGCCAACATCTGGTGTCAGTGGGCGTACAAGGACGCCGGTCCGATCTGCTTCACGGAGACCTGGCTTGACAGCACCATCCTGGACTCACATCTCTCAGCGGCTTTGGGTCTCCCTTTCGCTTGGACCGGGACACTGTGAGTTGCCGGAAGAGGCATGGGGGCGGGGTCTGTGTGTCTGTCAATCAGGCGTGGAGTCATAGACTCCAGCTGCACAGCTGATGTGGAACTGCTCGCACTAACTTTCAGACCCAGATACCTTCCCCGTGAGTTTGGTCAGCTCGTGTACGTCCCTCCATCGGGTAATGTGACGCGCGCGGCGGAGGCCGTTGCGTCTTGCGTCCACAAGCTCCATCATCTGGCCTGTGGCGAAGAAGAGCCACCCTGGTACCAACAAAGACTATGGGCCTGTGGCCAAGAAGAGCCACCCTGGTACCAACAAAGACTATGGGCCTGTGGCCAAGAAGAGCCACCCTGGTACCAACAAAGACTATGGGCCTGTGGCCAAGAAGAGCCACCCTGGTACCAACAAAGACTATGGGCCTGAGACATCAGTGGTCATGAAAGGCTGGTCATGGCCCCGCTGCAGGCCGATGTAGGGGTGCTGTACTCAACCTGCTGCATGGAGCCAGAACCCGGCTGGAAAAGACCAAGTCCCACGTCAGCCTGGTCTTTGTGGACTTCTCGAGTGCAACCACACCTCATGGGACGCAACCCCCGGCTCATTCTCTGGGTCCTCTCCTTCCTCACAGAGAGGGATCAGAGGGTCAGGGTCACCTCTTCACTCTGTACACTAAGGACTGTCGGAGCACCACCCCGGGAATAACCTCCATCAAGTACTCAGATGACACAGTCATCATGGACACCACCAACAGAACTGGACTCATTCTCACTGTGGAGCAGGGACAACACATCTAAGACCAAAGAAATGATCACTTACTTCCACCATGACCATTTCACCTCACTTACAGTCAATAATGAAATAATCAATAAGGTCACCTCATATAAGTATCTGGGCTCCATAATCCACCATAAACTCACGACTCTGAACAAATCTTTTCTAAATGTCAACAGCGCCTCTTTTTTCTCCGTTCAGCCCGCTTCACACGGCAGGATTTTAAAATTGTCGGCCGGTTTCCCAAACTTGAGAGAGCACACACATCAACACACAAAATGATTTCACTCGCCAACGTCCCCCGATCAGACGGGAAATCCAAAACCTCTGGAGATCAAACGTGATTCCGGAGTCAACAAACAGGGATCGTTTGTTTTTATCTGAAAACACGTTTTAAAAAGAGGCGTCGGTCAAAGGGGCGGAGACTAAGGGAGCATGAGCTGTAGTACTACGTCACCTCGCTTTCTGATTGGCTCTGCATCACAGTCAACAGGCTCGTGCTCGTTTTCTCCTCGGGGGGGGAAACACCACACATGATGAGAGATCGGGCCAAAACAATCCAACATGTTGAATATCCCTGATTTGAGGTCGGAGCGGTCTGAACACACGGCAGGATGATCTGATCAGATTATCTGATGATGATCGGAGCGTCTTTAAGATTATCAGAAGGAGAGAATCGAGAGCCTTCACACAGCCTGCAGCCTCACTGTGCTGCCTTCAGGGCCCTCAGGTACAGCAGCCTCACTACACTGTGCTGCCTTCAGGGCCCTCAGGTACAGCACCCTCACTACACTGTGCTGCCTTCAGGGCCCTCAGGTACAGCACCCTCACTGTGCTGCCTTCAGGGCCCTCAGGTACAGCACCCTCACTACACTGTGCTGCCTTCAGGGCCCTCAGGTACAGCACCCTCACTGTGCTGCCTTCAGGGCCCTCAGGTACAGCACCCTCACTACACTGTGCTGCCTTCAGGGCCCTCAGGTACAGCACCCTCACTACACTCTGCTGCCTTCAGGGCCCTCAGGTACAGCACCCTCACTACACTGTGCTGCCTTCAGGGCCCTCAGGTACAGCACCCTCACTAAACTCTGCTGCCTTCAGGGCCCTCAGGTACAGCACACTCACTACACTCTGCTGCCTTCAGGGCCCTCAGGTACAGCACCCTCACTACACTGTGCTGCCTTCAGGGCCCTCAGGTACAGCACCCTCACTGTGCTGCCTTCAGGGCCCTCAGGTACAGCACACTCACTGTGCTGCCTTCAGGGCCCTCAGGTACAGCAGCCTCACTACACTGTGCTGCCTTCAGGGCCCTCAGGTACAGCACCCTCACTACACTGTGCTGCCTTCAGGGCCCTCAGGTACAGCACCCTCACTACACTGTGCTGCCTTCAGGGCCCTCAGGTACAGCACCCTCACTACACTGTGCTGCCTTCAGGGCCCTCAGGTACAGCACACTCACTACACTGTGCTGCCTTCAGGGCCCTCAGGTACAGCACCCTCACTACACTGTGCTGCCTTCAGGGCCCTCAGGTACAGCACCCTCACTAAACTCTGCTGCCTTCAGGGCCCTCAGGTACAGCACCCTCACTACACTGTGCTGCCTTCAGGGCCCTCAGGTACAGCACCCTCACTGTGCTGCCTTCAGGGCCCTCAGGTACAGCACACTCACTACACTGTGCTGCCTTCAGGGCCCTCAGGTACAGCACCCTCACTACACTGTGCTGCCTTCAGGGCCCTCAGGTACAGCACCCTCACTGTGCTGCCTTCAGGGCCCTCAGGTACAGCACCCTCACTACACTGTGCTGCCTTCAGGGCCCTCAGGTACAGCACCCTCACTGTGCTGCCTTCAGGGCCCTCAGGTACAGCACCCTCACTACACTGTGCTGCCTTCAGGGCCCTCAGGTACAGCACCCTCACTACACTCTGCTGCCTTCAGGGCCCTCAGGTACAGCACCCTCACTACACTGTGCTGCCTTCAGGGCCCTCAGGTACAGCACCCTCACTAAACTCTGCTGCCTTCAGGGCCCTCAGGTACAGCACACTCACTACACTCTGCTGCCTTCAGGGCCCTCAGGTACAGCACCCTCACTACACTGTGCTGCCTTCAGGGCCCTCAGGTACAGCACCCTCACTGTGCTGCCTTCAGGGCCCTCAGGTACAGCACACTCACTGTGCTGCCTTCAGGGCCCTCAGGTACAGCAGCCTCACTACACTGTGCTGCCTTCAGGGCCCTCAGGTACAGCACCCTCACTACACTGTGCTGCCTTCAGGGCCCTCAGGTACAGCACCCTCACTACACTGTGCTGCCTTCAGGGCCCTCAGGTACAGCACCCTCACTACACTGTGCTGCCTTCAGGGCCCTCAGGTACAGCACACTCACTACACTGTGCTGCCTTCAGGGCCCTCAGGTACAGCACCCTCACTACACTGTGCTGCCTTCAGGGCCCTCAGGTACAGCACCCTCACTAAACTCTGCTGCCTTCAGGGCCCTCAGGTACAGCACCCTCACTACACTGTGCTGCCTTCAGGGCCCTCAGGTACAGCACCCTCACTGTGCTGCCTTCAGGGCCCTCAGGTACAGCACACTCACTACACTGTGCTGCCTTCAGGGCCCTCAGGTACAGCACCCTCACTACACTGTGCTGCCTTCAGGGCCCTCAGGTACAGCACCCTCACTGTGCTGCCTTCAGGGCCCTCAGGTACAGCACCCTCACTACACTGTGCTGCCTTCAGGGCCCTCAGGTACAGCACCCTCACTACACTGTGCTGCCTTCAGGGCCCTCAGGTACAGCACCCTCACTAAACTCTGCTGCCTTCAGGGCCCTCAGGTACAGCACCCTCACTACACTGTGCTGCCTTCAGGGCCCTCAGGTACAGCACCCTCACTGTGCTGCCTTCAGGGCCCTCAGGTACAGCACCCTCACTACACTGTGCTGCCTTCAGGGCCCTCAGGTACAGCACACTCACTACACTGTGCTGCCTTCAGGGCCCTCAGGTACAGCACCCTCACTACACTGTGCTGCCTTCAGGGCCCTCAGGTACAGCACCCTCACTGTGCTGCCTTCAGGGCCCTCAGGTACAGCACCCTCACTACACTGTGCTGCCTTCAGGGCCCTCAGGTACAGCACCCTCACTACACTGTGCTGCCTTCAGGGCCCTCAGGTACAGCACCCTCACTACACTTATTGATTATGGACTTCATGACCATCAGAATGTTAATGTGTGAATGTTGTGTGTTGTCTCCTTTGGTTAGGGTTAGGGTCCTTTGATTCCTCACGGATAAATAAAGTTCATTTGATTTGATTGATAACAAAGACAGATGGTCACTGGACTGTGAACATGAAGGAGCATCACCGCAGAGCGCCCTCTGCTGGTGAAACTGAACAGAAATCAAACTTGGTTGTTGAGTAAATGAGTGATTAAAGTGGGCGGTCCCAACAGTCAGTCAGCTGACGGATGAATCAGTCGGGCTTCAGGAGCCTTGTTTTATTTCAGGATCCTTTGAAGAGCAGAGTTCCTCCCACTCTCTCTGCCTCCATGTTTTATTCATCCTGTTAGCTCACCTGCCGTCTGAACTCCTCGATGGGTTTGTAGACGCTCCAGCCGTTCTCCTCGTACTTCTCCTGAGTCACGTAGGCAAACAGAGGCTGGATGGACGAGAGACAACACAAACATGGTGAGGTAGGAGAAGCGTCCTGTGGGACAAACTCTGACCTGTGGTCATGTCAGACAACCAGCTGAACACTCCTCTTTAACTACCCCGTGCTGCAGCCGGCAGCGCGTGCTCACGACTAACAGAAGGAGGGCAGATGGAGCTGCAGCGTAGGTGCTGAGCTGTGTGTCAGTGTGAGGAGGCTGCAGCTCGCATGTTTCAGACACACCACACATATGGATCCCTGCTTTAATGATCAGCTATACAGGCAGAGCCGCTTGTTGTAGCGTCGTCTAGGGAAGAAGAAACTTCTAGTTCAAATCAACATGAAGAAGGACTGGGACACTGTGTGGACTGGGACACTGTGTGGACTGGGACACTGTGTGGACTGGGACACTGTGTGGACTGGGACACTGTGTGGACTGGAGACACTGTGTGGACTGGAGACACTGTGTGGACTGGGACACTGTGTGGACTGGAGACACTGTGTGGACTGGAGACACTGTGTGGACTGGAGACACTGTGTGGACTGGGACACTGTGTGGACTGGGACACTGTGTGGACTGGAGACACTGTGTGGACTGGGACACTGTGTGGACTGGAGACACTGTGTGGACTGGGACACTGTGTGGACTGGGACACTGTGTGGACTGGGGACACTGTGTGGACTGGGACACTGTGTGGACTGGGACACTGTGTGGACTGGAGACACTGTGTGGACTGGAGACACTGTGTGGACTGGGACACTGTGTGGACTGGAGACACTGTGTGGACTGGAGACACTGTGTGGACTGGGACACTGTGTGGACTGGGACACTGTGTGGACTGGAGACACTGTGTGGACTGGGACACTGTGTGGACTGGAGACATTGTGTGGACTGGGACACTGTGTGGACTGGAGACACTGTGTGGACTGGAGACACTGTGTGGACTGGAGACACTGTGTGGACTGGAGACACTGTGTGGACTGGGACACTGTGTGGACTGGGACACTGTGTGGACTGGAGACACTGTGTGGACTGGAGACACTGTGTGCACTGGAGACACTGTGTGGACTGGAGACACTGTGTGGACTGGAGACACTGTGTGGACTGGAGACACTGTGTGGACTGGAGACACACACGTTTATTTAAAGCTTCTTTCTGATGGATAAACGTTTGGATCATTGAATCAAAGGGTCGTCATGAGACGTCACATCTTCGCCCTGAGCGATCCTTCAGAGCACAGAATGTGTGTGTGTGTGTGTGTGTGTGTGTGTGTGTGTGTGTGTGTGTGTGTGTGTGTGTGTGTGTGTGTGTGTGTGTGTGTGTGTGTGTGTTCTCACCAGGCTGTGTGACAGGGGGAAGGCATATCTGAAGAGGAGCTCAAACAGATCTCTCCTGCTGTGACCCTCCTGCTTCAACGCAAACCTCAAGTTCCTCATGTCCTGTCAATCAACACACACAGGAAGTCAGGACAATCAACACACACACATAGGAAGTCAGGACAATCAACACACACACATAGGAAGTCAGGACAATCAACACACACACATAGGAAGTCAGGACAATCAACACACACACAGGAAGTCAGGACAATCAACACACACACAGGAAGTCAGGACAATCAACACACACACAGGAAGTCAGGACAATCAACACACACACAGGAAGTCAGGACAATCAACACACACAGGAAGTCAGGACAATCAACACACACACACAGGAAGTCAGGACAATCAACACACACACAGGAAGGAAGGACAATCAACACACACACACAGGAAGTCAGGACAATCAACACACACACACAGGAAGTCAGGACAATCAACACACACACAGGAAGTCAGGACAATCAACACACACACAGGAAGTCAGGACAATCAACACACACACAGGAAGTCAGGACAATAGTACTTTTAGAGACTATCCCCAGGTCCATCCTCTAACCCAGTTGAAAACTCCTATAATCACTTTAGTCCCTCTCAGCTAGATCAGTTTGTAGATAGTGCGGTGGATTCACTTAGAGTTACTCTGGATTCAATCGCCCCCCTAAAACAGAAGCCAATCAAACGACAGAGATCAGCTCCATGGTACAACTTAGAAACCCGTACTCTAAAACTAACGTCACGTAAATGTGAAAGAATTTGGCGCTCCACCAAAACGATAGAATCTCGTTTAATTTGTCCAGATAGTCATAATAGATATATGAAAGCTCTACGGCAGGCCCGCACGGCCTATTACTCGTCTCTTATCGAAGAACATAAAAACAACCCTAGATACCTCTTCAGCACTGTAGCCAGGCTGACAGAGAGTCAGAGTTCATTCATCTATTCCTTTAGCCCTTAGCAGTAATGATTTCAGCAGCTTTTTTAGGGTTAATCCAACTTACTACCTTTACTTAGTGCAGATTCCTCCTATATTTTCGATTCGGCAGAAACGGCTCCAAATTCCGATACTAACCTCGACTGTTTTTTTCCAATTAACCTCTCAGAACTAAATTCGATTATTTCTGCGTCTAAACCGTCAACTTGTCTTTTAGATCCAATCCCAACCAAGTTGTTTAAGGAAGTCTTTCCTCTAGTTAGCAGCTCCATACTAGATATGATCAATATATCTTTAGCTGCAGGTTATGTACCCCAGTCATTTAAAGTAGCTGTAATTAAACCGCTCCTTAAAAAGCCTACTCTTGATTCAGGAACTCTAGCTAACTATAGACCTATATCTAACCTTCCTTTTATCTCTAAGATCTTAGAGAGAGTGGGAGCTAATCAGCTGTGTGACTGTCTCCATGACAACAGCCTGTTAGAGGAGTTCCAGTCTGGATTTAGAGTTTAGCATAGAACTAGACTAGTTAGAGTAACACATGATCTTCTGTTAGTCTCAGACAGGGAACTTCTATCTGTGCTCGACCTGTTAGGTCTGACTGCTGCTCCTGACACCATCGACCATCACATCCTGTTACAGAGACTAGAACAAGGACTTGGAGTTACAGAGACTAGAACAATGACTTGGAGTTACAGGGACTAGAACAATGACTTGGAGTTACAGGGACTAGAACAATGACTTGGAGTTACAGGGACTAGAACAATGACTTGGAGTTACAGTGACTAGAACAATGACTTGGAGTTACAGGGACTAGAACAATGACTTGGAGTTACAGGGACTAGAACAATGACTTGGAGTTACAGGGACTAGAACAATGACTTGGAGTTACAGTGACTAGAACAATGACTTGGAGTTACAGAGACTAGAACAATGACTTGGAGTTACAGGGACTAGAACAATGACTTGGAGTTACAGGGACTAGAACAATGACTTGGAGTTACAGTGACTAGAACAATGACTTGGAGTTACAGTGACTAGAACAATGACTTGGAGTTACAGGGACTAGAACAATGACTTGGAGATACAGGGACTAGAACAATGACTTGGAGTTACAGGGACTAGAACAATGACTTGGAGTTACAGGGACTAGAACAATGACTTGGAGATACAGGGACTAGAACAATGACTTGGAGTTACAGGGACTAGAACAATGACTTGGAGTTACAGGGACTAGAACAATGACTTGGAGTTACAGGGACTAGAACAATGACTTGGAGTTACAGTGACTAGAACAATGACTTGGAGTTACAGGGACTAGAACAATGACTTGGAGATACAGGGACTAGAACAATGACTTGGAGTTACAGAGACTAGAACAATGACTTGGAGTTACAGTGACTAGAACAATGACTTGGAGTTACAGTGACTAGAACAATGACTTGGAGTTACAGAGACTAGAACAATGACTTGGAGTTACAGGGACTAGAACAATGACTTGGAGTTACAGGGACTAGAACAATGACTTGGAGTTACAGTGACTAGAACAATGACTTGGAGTTACAGTGACTAGAACAATGACTTGGAGTTACAGGGACTAGAACAATGACTTGGAGATACAGGGACTAGAACAATGACTTGGAGTTACAGGGACTAGAACAATGACTTGGAGTTACAGGGACTAGAACAATGACTTGGAGTTACAGGGACTAGAACAATGACTTGGAGTTACAGTGACTAGAACAATGACTTGGAGTTACAGGGACTAGAACAATGACTTGGAGATACAGGGACTAGAACAATGACTTGGAGTTACAGAGACTAGAACAATGACTTGGAGTTACAGGGACTAGAACAATGACTTGGAGTTACAGAGACTAGAACAATGACTTGGAGTTACAGGGACTGCTTTAAGTTGGTTTAGATCCTATTTATCAGACAGGTCTCAGTGTGTTCATGATGAGTCCTCTATGGACACCAAAGTTAGCCATGGAGTGCCTCAAGGATCAGTGCTTGGTCTGATTCTCTTTACATTATAGATGCTTCCTCTAGGTAGTATTATGAGAAAACACTCCATGAACTTTCATTGCTATGCAGACGATACTCAGCTCTACATATCAATGAAGCCAGAAGACACCAACCAGCTTCGTAAACTAGAAGCCTCAAGGACATCAGGACCTGGATGACCAGAAACTTCTTACTGCTCAACTCAGACAAGACTGAAGTTCTAGTGATTGGACCTAAGAACCTTAGAGAGACTTTCTCTGATGATATGACGGCCCTTAGTAGTATTAGCGTAGCCTCTAGTACCACTGTTAGGAACCTAGGAGTTCTGTTTGATCAGGATATGTCCTTTGATTCCTACATTAAACACATTTCAAGGACAGCTTATTTTCACCTTGGTAATATCTCTAAGATCAGACAGATCCTGTCACAAAATGATGCTGAAAAATTAGTTCATGCATTTGTTACCTCCAGGTTGGATTACTGTAATTCTATTTTAGCAGGGTGCTATGGTAAATCTCTAAAGACCCTCCAACTCGTCCAAAACGCTGCAGCTCGTGTTCTGACTAGAACGAGGAAAAGGGACCACATGACTCCTGTATTGGCTTCTCTCCATTGGCTCCCTATAAAATCTAGAATAGAATTTAAAATCCTTCTGCTCACCTACAAAGCTCTAAACGGTCAGGCACCATCCTATCTTCAAGAGTTAATTGTACCGTACTATCCATCAAGAACATTACGTTCCCAGAATGCAGGCCTGCTTGTGGTGCCTATAGTCTCTAAAAGTACTATGGGAGGTAGAGCCTTTAGTTATCAGGCTCCTTTGGAATCGTCTACCAGTCGGGGTCCGGGAGGCAGACACACTAGGTACTTTTAAGAATAGACTTCAAACTTTTCTTTGTGATAAATCTTATAGTTAGGGCTGGCTTAGGACCAGCTCATAGTTATGCTGCTATAGACCTAGACTACCGGGGGAACTGGCACCAGGATCTCTGATCTCTCTCTCCCTCTCTCTCTCCCAGCTTTCTCACCTTATTACTGCTTGTCTCTATCTTTATATTCTAACCTCTCCTTTTGAGCTCTCTTAGGTTCCTTAAGCTCTCTTAGGTTCCTTGGGACTGTTGGTGAGGATGGCCTGCCCAAACTACCCCCCCCCCCCCCCCAACCTATTCTTCTTTCTGCATCTTGTCCCATTTTCAAGCCCAGCACAGTTTAGCAGATGGCTGTTCCGTCATGATCCGGGTCTGCTGAAGATTTCTGCCTGTTAAAAGGACATTTTTTCTTGCCACGCTATGACGGATTAAGCTGAGCTCTTGTAATATAGCCATCAGTAAGGTCCTTTACCTGCTTTATGTAAACATAACAATGAGCATGGTCTTGTTACAGGAAGTCAGGACGAGACAATCAACACACACACAGGAAGTCAGGACAATCAACACACACAGGAAGTCAGGACAATCAACACACACACACAGGAAGTCAGGACAATCAACACACACACACAGGAAGTCAGGACAATCAACACACACACAGGAAGTCAGGACAATCAACACACACACACACACAGGAAGTCAGGACAATCAACACACACACACAGGAAGTCAGGACGAGACAATCAACACACACACACAGGAAGTCAGGACGAGACAATCAACACACACACACAGGAAGTCAGGACAATCAACACACACACAGGAAGTCAGGACAATCAACACACACACAGGAAGTCAGGACAATCAACACACACAGGAAGGAAGGACGAGACAATCAACACACACAGGAAGGACAAGACAGACAAACCTTGCAGGTGATATCCAGACCGTATGAGTTCTCTCCTCTGCTTGAAGCCCCGCCCATCTTCTCCACACGACTAATGGCGCCCAGAGGAACATCCAACATGACGGCAACATCCTGCAGAGAGCGGAGGTGATGATGTCATTCTCTTTCAGGTGTGTGGAAGTCTTGGATGATTGGTTAGTGAGGAGTAAACTCACAGCGTCCGAGCCTTTGAAGTAGAGTCTGTAGTTGGTGATCAACACTTTTCCTTTCACTGCTGCGTTGTAGGGACACATGTAGATGACGTCTTTATCTGCAGACAAACGTCGACATTAACTTCCTGTCATAGTGACTTTAACTTCCTGTTATACTGACTTTAACTTCCTGTCATAGTGACTTTAACTTCCTGTCATAGTGTCTTTAACTTCCTGTCATAGTGTCTTTAACTTCCTGTTATACTATCTTTAACTTCCTGTCATAGTGACTTTAACTTCCTGTCATAGTGACTTTAACTTCCTGTCATAGTGACTTTAACTTCCTGTCATAGTGTCTTTAACTTCCTGTCATAGTGTCTTTAACTTCCTGTTATACTGTCTTTAACTTCCTGTCATAGTGACTTTAACTTCCTGTCATAGTGACTTTAACTTCCTGTCATAGTGACTTTAACTTCCTGTCATACTGTCTTTAACTTCCTGTTATACTGTCTTTAACTTCCTGTCATAGTGTCTTTAACTTCCTGTCATAGCGTCTTCAACTTCCTGTCATAGTGTCTTCAACTTCCTGTCATAGTGTCTTTAACTTCCTGTCATAGTGTCTTCAACTTCCTGTTATACTGTCTTCAACTTCCTGTCATAGTGTCTTTAACTTCCTGTCATAGTGTCTTTAACTTCCTGTCATAGTGTATTTAACTTCCTGTCATAGTGTCTTTAACTTCCTGTCATAGTGTCTTTAACTTCCTGTTATACTGTCTTTAACTTCCTGTCATAGTGTCTTTAACTTCCTGTCATAGTGTCTTTAACTTCCTGTTATACTGTCTTTAACTTCCTGTTATACTGTCTTTAACTTCCTGTCATAGTGACTTTAACTTCCTGTCATAGTGACTTTAACTTCCTGTCATAGTGACTTTAACTTCCTGTCATACTGTCTTTAACTTCCTGTTATACTGTCTTTAACTTCCTGTCATAGTGTCTTTAACTTCCTGTCATAGCGTCTTCAACTTCCTGTCATAGTGTCTTTAACTTCCTGTCATAGTGTCTTCAACTTCCTGTTATACTGTCTTCAACTTCCTGTCATAGTGTCTTTAACTTCCTGTCATAGTGTCTTTAACTTCCTGTCATAGTGTATTTAACTTCCTGTCATAGTGTCTTTAACTTCCTGTCATAGTGTCTTTAACTTCCTGTTATACTGTCTTTAACTTCCTGTCATAGTGTCTTTAACTTCCTCTCGTAGTGTCTTTAACTTCCTGTTATATTGTCTTTAACTTCCTGTTATATTGTCTTTAACTTCCTGTTATACTGTCTTTAACTTCCTGTCATAGTGTCTTTAACTTCCTGTCATAGTGTCTTTAACTTCCTGTCATAGTGTCTTTAACTTCCTGTCATAGTGTCTTTAACTTCCTGTCATAGTGTCTTTAACTTCCTGTTATACTGTCTTTAACTTCCTGTCATAGTGTCTTTAACTTCCTGTCATAGTGTCCTTAACTTCCTGTCATAGTGTCTTTAACTTCCTGTCATAGTGTCTTTAACTTCCTGTTATACTGTCTTCAAAAAGAAAAACTGCAAAAAAACTTTGAGAAGACAGGAAAAGAAATGCTTGGTGCTTCACGAAGGTTTGTTTAGCTGCTCTTTTATAATGTTAACAAAGAGGAAGGTTCTTTACCTGCTGTTTGTGAAGAGATGACACTTATGAACCGACGCTATACAAACAAAGATCGATTGACATTGTCTGAGAAAAATATAGATCTAAATTCTCAGGGAGAAAGTCAGGGTGCAGCCAGAGTGTGAGTGTCTCTGCAGGTCTGTGATTGGTCAGGTAAAACCTGATCCTGTAGCAGCTAGATGAAGGAGTGATGAGAGCGAGCTTCATGTCCTCACCTATGATCCTCTCCTCTCCTGGAAGCAGAGACACGTCAGACAGCAGCTCCATCTTCAGAGACTCTCTGGACGTCTGAAACACAAACACGCAGTGAGGGAGGGAGGCAGTGGCAACTCGCACGTTTGTGTGAGCGAGCGGCGGTCAGGTGAAACAGCATCAACACGTCTTTTATCAGACAAACTGAGGGAGGAGACTAAAGATACTCTTCATTGTCCTCTACACATTCATTCTCGTCTCAGCTGATCTTCAGGTGTTCCGGTCTGTGTCCTCTTTCTTTTAATGGTGTCAGATAATGAGCATGCTGTGAAGATTCAAATGATACTCATGAGTCATATTAGGACTCTTAAAGGACCAATCAGAGAGCTGCTCTCTCCCTGTGTGATCATGAAGGAAACCTGCTGTGTTGAAGCTTCTCTTCAACAATGCAGCAGCCAGTATGTCCTCCTTCTAACTTTAGATTCTGCTCCTGAATGCTCTGGATCTGATTGGACCAGAGAAGGTAGGCGGGGCTTTGAAGGCCGTTTTGGACGCCCCTGGGTTTGCCAGATATGAGAGCAGTTATCAGGTGAACAGGTGTTGCAGCGATGGAAGCGGGCAGTGGAACTGCTTCAGATAGAAGTGATTGTACCCGAGCTAAAAAGCCTCTGCATGTTTCTAATAAGCTCCAGCAGCAGAAAGCTGCTCAAACTAGGATCAATGTTGGAGATGAAACATGGAGAGAGGTTAGAACGCAGAAAGCTTTACAGACCCATGCAGAGCTGGATAAACACTGAAGCTACAGTGTCCACCACATGCAGAGCTGGCTAAACACTGAAGCTACAGTGTCTCAACATGGAGAGCTGGCTAAACACTGAAGCTACAGTGTCCACCACATGCAGAGCTGGCTAAACACTGAAGCTACAGTGTCCACCACATGCAGAGCTGGCTAAACACTGAAGCTACAGTGTCTCAACATGGAGAGCTGGCTAAACACTGAAGCTACAGTGTCTCAACATGGAGAGCTGGCTAAACACTGAAGCTACAGTGTCCACCACATGCAGAGCTGGCTAAACACTGAAGCTACAGTGTCCACCACATGCAGAGCTGGCTAAACACTGAAGCTACAGTGTCCACCACATGCAGAGCTGGCTAAACACTGAAGCTACAGTGTCTCAACATGGAGAGCTGGCTAAACACTGAAGCTACAGTGTCCACCACATGCAGAGCTGGCTAAACACTGAAGCTACAGTGTCTCAACATGCAGAGCTGGCTAAACACTGAAGCTACAGTGTCCACCACATGCAGAGCTGGCTAAACACTGAAGCTACAGTGTCCACCACATGCAGAGCTGGCTAAACACTGAAGCTACAGTGTCCACCACATGCAGAGCTGGCTAAACACTGAAGCTACAGTGTCCACCACATGCAGAGCTGGCTAAACACTGAAGCTACAGTGTCCACCACATGCAGAGCTGGCTAAACACTGAAGCTACAGTGTCCACCACATGCAGAGCTGGCTAAACACTGAAGCTACAGTGTCCACCATATGCAGAGCTGGCTAAACACTGAAGCTACAGTGTCCACCACATGCAGAGCTGGCTAAACACTGAAGCTACAGTGTCCACCACATGCAGAGCTGGCTAAACACTGAAGCTACAGTGTCCACCACATGCAGAACTGGCTAAACACTGAAGCTACAGTGTCCACCACATGCTGACCTGTGTGAGAGGAGGGGGGAGACAGCTCTCTGTGATGATTAGAGTTTAGACTGCAGTACTCATTTTAAACACTAGGGGGCAGACCAGGAGCTTCCACAAATAAACTGACAGCACAAACAAGAGTTGACATATTAGTGAGTGAACTTACACTGGAGATGCGTGTGTCCAGGGCATTAGAGTTATAGACGGAGACTGGCGAGGCCATGGCTCAGGGAGGGGGGCGTCACAGACTGAACGAGAGAGAGAGAGAGAGAGAGAGAGAGAGAGAGAGCGTTAACGGGGTGATCTTTACTGAATCTCTAACTCCAGATGTAAAGCACAGATTTGTTTTCATCTTAACTCAGCAGGTATGTCAGCGTTCACACGTTGAGGAGTGTCACACATGATAACACGCTCAGGACGCTCCTCACTCTGACACAGGAAGCACAGACTGTTTCCTGCTGCGTCCTCTGCTCATACACTTTAACTGACATACTCAGACTGAATCCGTCTGAGTTCACATAAAGCAGCAAGCCCCAGTTTAAAAACAGGAAGCTGATGCTGAAGTGAAACTTCCTGCAGTTCCTGGAGTGTCCACTAGAGGCTGGCTGAAGAATCACAGGAAGTCACATACACACCCATTCAAAAAGTATGTTTTTACAGCAGAACAGACAGCAAAACAACCTTTCAAAATAAAACACATCTCAAAGCAGAGCTTCTCAGACATCGCAAGACAACCTTTCAAAATAAAACACATCTCAAAGTAGAGCTTCTCAGACATCGCAAGACAACCTTTCAAAATAAAACACATCTCAAAGTAGAGCTTCTCAGACATCGCAAGACAACCTTTCAAAATAAAACACATCTCAAAGCAGAGCTTCTCAGACATCGCAAGACAACCTTTCAAAATAAAACACATCTCATAGCAGAGCTTCTCAGACATCGCAAGACAACCTTTCAAAATAAAACACATCTCAAAGCAGAGCTTCTCATACATCGCAAGACAACCTTTCAAAATAAAACACATCTCAAAGCAGAGCTTCTCATACATCGCAAGACAACCTTTCAAAATAAAACACATCTCAAAGCAGAGCTTCTCATACATCGCAAGACAACCTTTCAAAATAAAACACATCTCAAAGCAGAGCTTCTCATACATCGCAAGACAACCTTTCAAAATAAAACACATCTCAAAGTAGAGCTTCTCATACATCGCAAGACAACCTTTCAAAATAAAACATCTCAAAGTAGAGCTTCTCATACATCGCAAGACAACCTTTCAAAATAAAACACATCTCAAAGTAGAGCTTCTCATACATCGCAAGACAACCTTTCAAAATAAAACACATCTCAAAGTAGAGCTTCTCATACATCGCAAGACAACCTTTCAAAATAAAACATCTCAAAGTAGAGCTTCTCATACATCGCAAGACAACCTTTCAAAATAAAACACATCTCAAAGTAGAGCTTCTCATACATCGCAAGACAACCTTTCAAAATAAAACACATCTCAAAGCAGAGCTTCTCATACATCGCAAGACAACCTTTCAAAATAAAACACATCTCAAAGCAGAGCTTCTCATACATCGCAAGACAACCTTTCAAAATAAAACACATCTCAAAGCAGAGCTTCTCATACATCGCAAGACAACCTTTCAAAATAAAACACATCTCAAAGCAGAGCTTCTCATACATCGCAAGACAACCTTTCAAAATAAAACACATCTCAAAGCAGAGCTTCTCATACATCGCAAGACAACCTTTCAAAATAAAACACATCTCAAAGTAGAGCTTCTCATACATCGCAAGACAACCTTTCAAAATAAAACATCTCAAAGTAGAGCTTCTCATACATCGCAAGACAACCTTTCAAAATAAAACACATCTCAAAGTAGAGCTTCTCATACATCGCAAGACAACCTTTCAAAATAAAACACATCTCAAAGTAGAGCTTCTCATACATCGCAAGACAACCTTTCAAAATAAAACACATCTCAAAGTAGAGCTTCTCATACATCGCAAGACAACCTTTCAAAATAAAACACATCTCAAAGCAGAGCTTCTCATACATCGCAAGACAACCTTTCAAAATAAAACATCTCAAAGCAGAGCTTCTCATACATCGCAAGACAACCTTTCAAAATAAAACACATCTCAAAGCAGAGCTTCTCATACATCACAAGACAACCTTTCAAAATAAAACACATCTCAAAGCAGAGCTTCTCATACATCGCAAGACAACCTTTCAAAATAAAACACATCTCAAAGCAGAGCTTCTCATACATCGCAAGACAACCTTTCAAAATAAAACACATCTCAAAGCAGAGCTTCTCAGACATCGCAAGACAACCTTTCAAAATAAAACACATCTCAAAGCAGAGCTTCTCAGACATCGCAAGACAACCTTTCAAAATAAAACACATCTCAAAGCAGAGCTTCTCATACATCGCAAGACAACCTTTCAAAATAAAACACATCTCAAAGCAGAGCTTCTCATACATCGCAAGACAACCTTTCAAAATAAAACACATCTCAAAGCAGAGCTTCTCATACATCGCAAGACAACCTTTCAAAATAAAACACATCTCAAAGTAGAGCTTCTCATACATCGCAAGACAACCTTGACACAAGACATACAGACACAGGTAGAGACACAGGTAGAGGTACAGACACAGGTAGAGGTACAGACACAGGTAGAGACACAGGTAGAGGTACAGACACAGGTAGAGACACAGGTAGAGGTACAGACACAGGTAGAGGTACAGGTAGAGGTACAGACACAGGTAGAGGTACAGGTAGAGGTACAGACACAGGTAGAGGTACAGACACAGGTAGAGGTACAGACACAGGTAGAGGTACAGGTAGAGGTACAGGTAGAGGTACAGGTAGAGGTACAGACACAGGTAGAGGTACAGGTAGAGGTACAGACACAGGTAGAGGTACAGACACAGGTAGAGGTACAGGTAGAGGTACAGACACAGGTAGAGGTACAGACACAGGTAGAGGTACAGGTAGAGGTACAGGTAGAGGTACAGACACAGGTAGAGGTACAGGTAGAGGTACAGGTAGAGGTACAGACACAGACACAGACAGGTAAAGTTGGTGAATATTTGATCAAGATAAATACAGAATACGATCAAATATCGGGAGTGTCGGACTGTTACTGTTGCCATGGTAACCAACAGGTGTTGATATCAGTTTATTTAGATCCAGGTACTGGGACACTCTAATCACAGCTCTGTTTGCTGTACACCTGCACACACCTGAGTGTGCCTGAGAGATGACGTCACAGAGGTGTTGATCGGTGCCAGGTGAACCTGACGTACAGGATCACTCAGGGTGTAGCACTTAGCTTCACGGAACACAGTCTGCTATCTCACCCTGGTCCGGCTCCGGTCCAAACCCGTCCACGTAGAGCAGGCTGGAGTGGGCTACAGCTGACCCGGGTCAGCTGCTGTCCCGGGTCAAAGCTGCTCCTGGAGCCTGGTCGGAACTTTCCCAGCAGCTGTGGAGCCGCACCAGGAAACAGCGGAGGCCTCCGCGCTACGACAGCTCGTCCCCGCCTTTCAACGGGCTCGTTCAAACCGACAGAGGACCCAAAGCACCGGTAAACCCCCCCGCCCCCCCCCTGCTGTGACCTCGGGAAACCCCGCGGAGGCCAAATGTCTGAACTTACCCTCAAAGTGCGATTCTCCCGTGGCTGAATGTCGATCTGTTTCCCTCAAGCCTCCGCAGGAACTTACTCCCCGTCACGTGCCGGACTGTCAGGGCGCGGATTGGCTGCTGCTCAAGATGGAGTTCGCAATGATTTTTGGGAAATGACGTTTTTAAAGTAAGAGTCCATGTTTCCATGTAAAATGAGTCGGAAGTCTTTCTTTAGATTAATGACATCATATTGATTTAAACGTGTCTTTGTTTTGTTCTTATGAAGATACTTTAATACTTCGCGTTGTGCTCTTGGACTCGAGGAGAGAAGCACCTGTCCTGTACCTGTTACCAATGACCATCAATTCATTTTCTTCATTACTTTATATTAATGTTTTCATCATTTTTTTCTGTGAGAGCTCAATAAACAAGACAAAGTTAAATATCATATATATATATATATATATATATATATATATATATATATATATATATATATATATATATGATATCTGCAGATTCTTCACATTAGAAGCAAACATTATCCCAAATGTCTGGTAAAGTTTATTTATTTTGAAGTAGGTTTGATCATCTGGACAAACAAATAACGTAAATAAATAAACAAAGTGATTTAAATGTAAATTTGTCTTTTTGTCACATTGAGCGGCAGAAATTAAATCTTTGTTTTAATAAAAATCAGCTGAGTTTGAGTCTGGATAAAACTTAATACTGTAGGTACCAGCAGGTCTGATAACTGCAGACTCTACCACCTGTAGTTTAGAGACTGTAGGTACCAGCAGGTCTGATAACTGCAGACTCTGCAGGCCTGCAGTTCTCCTTTAATCCAGCAGGGGGCAGTAAAGCTCAGTTGGATGTTGGTGCAGTCTATTTATAGTTGATATTGAATCAATGAAGTGAAAGCAGATTTAATCTTGCTCTGGTTTCATAAACTAAGCCTGAGTTTGAAGGAGAGTATTGAGGGGAGCTGTGATCACGTGCTCACAGGAACATCCACAGCGAGCGCTTCTGCCTCCTTACATAATCAAACTGTGCACATGTAGCACAGTTCAAATATACTTTATTTCTGAGGTCATTTTATAATGAATATTTGAGTTTATTTCTGTGAAGTGTTTGTGAATGTTATCTTAATGATTCATGTGTATGTATTATTATTAACGTTGTTTCCTTTAGGAGTTATTCTTTTTGTGCACTTGCAGCTTTTGTCCCTCCTGAGTTTCCGTAGCTCCTTCCGTCTGTCCCTCACATTGCTGAGGAGCAGAGGTGCACACACATCTGTTACACACACAAGGTCACTCCTGACCGTTCAGGACCCGAGGCCTCGGGAGACGACCTCCAAGCTTGGTGGTCGTTCCTTCATCATGACGACAGAGGGAGGCTGAAGCGTGAGGGGAAGTGACCCGAGGCGTCCTCTGAATCCCAGCTGACTGATCGATGACACCGAGCTGCACTGAGCACGTGCAGACGCATCGACCACTCGTATGAGCGTCGGCAGCTCGCCTAAATCACGTCCGTGAGGACGAACACGTTCAAAACATTACATTCACGTTGAGTTAAAATCCATGGATTAAAACAGGATGGGTGTGCAGGGTCGAGAAGCAGCTCCAGTAACAGGAGCTCCGATTGGCCAGCTGTCGTCTCAGCTGTGGGCAGGAACAGGTGTCAGGCTCAGCGAGGTCAAAGGTCAACAGCTGGTCAGCTTTACCTTTATACTATTAATCGTTTTTCAGAGTGGAGAAGAACGACGTGATCTGAAAGAGTCGACAAAGACAAGTGGTTGATCCGTGTTTTTACGTCACCAACCAGCTCGCCACATCCGCCCTCAACGCCAACGCTTCACGAGGAGACTTAAATAATTGTAACTAAAATCAAACGTGGAGGTCAGTGACCTGCACGTGGATGTGCAAATGTGGAAATGGTTTCTTTTGAACAAGTCCCGTCTCTCACAGGGCAGAGAGCCAATCAGGGCCCAGGATAGTGGGGTAGCTTATATGAGGGACTTATCAGATTCAAGGGGGGGGTCAAAGTGGCCCAGAGGCCTCGAGCCAATCAGTGATGAGAAATAAAGAAGGAAGTTAAAAAAAGAGTAAGAAATGAAATAAAAAGTAAACCTGTTGAACAGGAAGTTTAAGTGTTCAATAAAAGGAGAGAAGAAGAAGATTTCACACGCCGTCCCCTTTTTTCATTCTCAGTTTCTTCTTTAGGTTGCCGTGGTAACAATGATCCAATCAGAGGAAGCCCTAACCTAACCCCCCCTCTTTCTGGTGTAGGTTACTGAGAGCGCCATCACACCGCCATCAGACCGCCATCACACCGCTATCACACCACTATCACACCGCTATCACACCACTATCACACCGCCATCACACCGCTATCACACCACTATCACACCACTATCACACCGCCATCACACCACTATCACACCGCTATCACACCACCATCACACCACTATCACACCGCTATCACACCGCTATCACACCGCTATCACACCGCTATCACACCGCTATCACACCACTATCACACCGCCATCACACCACTATCACACCGCTATCACACCACTATCACACCGCTATCACACCACCATCACACCACTATCACACCACTATCACACCACTATCACACCACCATCACACCACCATCACACCACTATCACACCACTATCACACCACTATCACACCACTATCACACCACTATCACACCGCCATCACACCGCCATCACACCACTATCACACCACTATCACACCGCTATCACACCGCTATCACACCGCCATCAGACCGCTATCACACCGCTATCAGTTTCCCAGGATGCTAAAGGATGCTGCTCTGCTGAGCTGGGGGAGCCACTTCAGCACATCTTCAACATGAGCCTGCGGCTCGGGAAGGTTCCTGTGCTCTGGAAGACCTCGTGCCTCACCCCGGTCCCCAAGAAGGAAAAACCCCAGTGAGCCAGGCGACTTCAGACCAATCGCTCTGACATCCCACGTTATGAAGACCTTTGAACGGCTGCTGCTCCAACACCTCAGACCCCAGGTCAAACACGCACAGGATCCACTGCAGTTTGCATACCAGGCAAAGGTGGGCGTGGACGATGCCATCCTCTATCTTCTACACAGGGCTTACTCTCATCTGGACAAAGGGAGCAGCGTGATGAGAATCATGTTCTTTGATTTCTCAAGCGCTTTCGACACCATCCATCCCCTCCTACTGAGAGACAAGCTGACCGAGATGAGGGTGGACTCGCACCTGGTGAGGTGGATCACGGACTACCTCACAGAGAGACCACAGTACGTCAGACTGAAGGACTGCACATCTGACACTGTGGTCAGCAGCACCGGAGCACCACAGGGGACCGTGCTCTCCCCTGTCCTGTTCACCCTGTACACCTCTGACTTCCAGTATAACTCTGAGCTCTGCCACATGCAGAAATACTCGGACGACACTGCGATAGTTGGTTGTGTCAGGGATGGACAGGAGGAGGAGTACAGGAGCCTGATCGAGGACTTTGTGACGTGGTGCAGCGACAACCATCTGCAGCTAAACACCTCCAAGACCAAGGAGATGGTGGTGGACTTCCGAAGGAACAAACCACATCTAGAACCTGTTTCCATCGGGGGGGTCGACGTGGAGGTGGTCAGGACCTATGGGTACCTGGGGCTGCAGCTGGATGACAAGCTGGACTGGTCGCCTAACATTGACACTACCTGCAGGAAGGGACAGAGCCGTCTGTACTTCCTGAGAAGGCTGGGGTCCTTCAACATCTGCAAAAAGCTGCTGCAGATGTTCTACCAGTCTGTGGTGTCCAGCGTCCTCTTCTACGCCGTGGTGTGCTGGGGAGGAAGCTGCAAGAAGGAGGGACGCAGCACGCCTGGACAGACTGGTGAGGAGAGCCGGCTCTGTGGTGGGTACAGAGCTGGACTCACTGGTGAGGAGGGCCAGCTCTGTGGGGGGTACAGAGCTGGACTCTCTGGTGAGGAGGCTCTGTGGTGGGTACAGAGCTGGACTCACTGATGAGGAGGACTGGCTCTGTGGTGGGTACAGAGCTGGACTCTCTGGTGAGGAGGACTGGCTCTGTGGTGGGTACAGAGCTGGACTCACTGGTGAGGAGGACTGGCTCTGTGGTGGGTACAGAGCTGGACTCACTGGTGAGGAGGGCCGGCTCTGTGGGGGGTACAGAGCTGGACTCACTGGTGAGGAGGACTGGCTCTGTGGGGGGTACAGAGCTGGACTCACTGGTGAGGAGGACTGGCTCTGTGGTGGGTACAGAGCTGGACTCACTGGTGAGGAGGGCCGGCTCTGTGGGGGGTACAGAGCTGGACTCACTGGTGAGGAGGGCCGGCTCTGTGGTGGGTACAGAGCTGGACTCACTGGTGAGGAGGACTGGCTCTGTGGGGGGTACAGAGCTGGACTCTCTGGTGAGGAGGGCTGGCTCTGTGGGGGGTACAGAGCTGGACTCACTGGTGACAGTGGTAGAGAGGAGGTCTCTGGACAAAATGCTCTCCATCATGGACAACACATACCACCCTCTGCACAGCACCTTCACCGGGCAGAGGAGCATGTTCAGTGACAGACTGCTGTCACAGTCGTGCTCCACGGAAAGACTCAAGAACTCTTTTGTCCCCCTATAGGCCATAAGACTGTACAACACTTCACTGTCACGGCAGGGAAGAAGCACACGGTGAACCCTGGACTCTTTTTTCACTTTTTTTCCCACTCCTCATCTGCACTGCTGACCTCAGAGTCAGCCTCCAGTTGGACACTTTAATGCATATTGATAGTCACCTTACTGAGCACTGGTCACTTTAATGATAATCACTCTAATCATGTCTGGTTTCATCCTACTGTTGTGTTATGCTACATCTGTAATGGTTGACATGATCACCCTAACTAGGTCAAGTTTCACTCTATTGTCTTTGACACTTAATGCTAATCTGCTCCTCAATAGTTGGGTACTTTAATGATAATCACCCTAATCACTCCTGGTTTCACCTTATTGTTTTGGACACTTAATGCTAATCACTGCTCCTTTATGTTGCTGAGCACTTTAATGGCCCAGTCTGCATCCCTGCATTGACTGTTTAATGACTGTACTCACACCTCTGGCACTACCTCAAACACCTCTGTACATGCACATGGAACTAGTTTCTAGAAGGTCAGCACTTTGTTTCTAAGGCTCTTTAACTGTTTACAGGTCTCTTTTAATCAGCACGTTTTTCTCTCCTCACAGGTTATGTACATTATG
>NW_027636784.1:30000-37500 GCF_947650265.1 Symphodus melops | reverse complement strand
CAGCATGTAAACATGTCAGTCAGAACAGACTGATCAGGATCCATGTACACACTGGATCTGATGGTGTCTGCCTGACTGGGGTCAAACGGTCCTGACTGGGATCAGGATCCATGTACACACTGGATCTGATGGGGTCTGCCTGACTGGGGTCAAACGGTCCTGACTGTTATTTGGATCAGGATCCATGTACACCCTGGATTTGATGGTGTCTGTCTGACTGGGGTCAAACGGTCCTGACTGTTGTTTGGATCAGGATCCATGTACACACTGGATCTGATGGTGTCTGCCTGACTGGGGTCAAACGGTCCTGACTGGGATCAGGATCCATGTACACACTGGATCTGATGGGGTCTGCCTGACTGGGGTCAAACGGTCCTGACTGGGATCAGGATCCATGTACACACTGGATCTGATGGTGTCTGCCTGACTGGGGTCAAACGGTCCTGACTGGGATCAGGATCCATGTACACACTGGATCTGATGGGGTCTGCCTGACTGGGGTGCTTACAGTCTGTGATCAGAGCGTCATCACTGATCTCTGAGTCCTTATAAAGTTGAGTCTCTGGATCCATGAGGACTCTCTCTCTCTCCGGTCTCATCTGGATCTTATATTAGTGATGATTGTTTACAAACACAGGCTGACATGTCTCTTCTTCTTCTTCTGGTGTTTCCTGCAGATATGACCGGTAGGAGCAGTCTGCACATGTCACACACGTTTGATTCTGATTCAGTGCTGATGCATGAACACACACACACTCACACACACACACACACACACACACACACACAGCATCATCAGGTTATTTAGCCTCCATGTAAACAGTGACATCACTTCTGCACATGTGACAGCAGCCAGTGATGGATACAAGGTTGTACTGATGCATTGTGGGTGATAGTAGGTTCTCTTGTACCGTGCTTAAGGAGGCTTGCCCTCCCCCCCAGGACTCCTGGTGTGTTACTAGAACAAATGCTTGGCTTTATGTTATCATGAAGCGTGCTTCGTTGATGAGACAGGTGGACTCAATAAAAAGAGGTTCATCTGCACATGGGAGAACCTGCCTTTTTTTAAATTTTATTTATTTATTTTTTTAGATACTTTATTAATCCCTCGAGGGGAAATTCGGTTTTCACTCTGCATTAATGGAGAGGTCTCAGAGTGAGGTTGCTGCCCACAGAGAGCGCCCCAGAGCAGTTTTTTTGGGGGGTTCGGTGCCTTGCTCAGGGGCACCTCGGCAGTGCTCAGGAAATGGACTGGCACCTCTCCAGCTACCAGACCAGTTTCTGGACTTGGTCCGTGCCGGGACTTGAACCGGCGACCCTCCGGTTCCCAACCCAAGTCCCTTCAGACTGAGCTACTGCCACCCCATCGTGTTGTGTTTTATCATGTTGGTCAGATACAGACAGAACGCTGCAGGACGATGGATGGCTGACGTGTCTCTGTGCTCGAGCATGAACTGAAGTGCACTGTGCTTGAACCTGGATCGAACAAAGGAACTGGACTTTAGGGGTAAACATGCCGAGGCACGGTGCAGGTCGCCTTGTGTGAGTGCGCCCAACAAAGACAACATGATGTTTGATCTGCTTGTTCAGCAGTGAGATGTTTGTGGTCTGAAACAGTGACGCTCTGTCAGAGACTCTGAGGAAGCTTTAAGGTGTATCATCGGTTCAGAGACCTTCAGGTAACCGAAGCAGCTTGTAATGCTATCCTCTCTGCCTTGGGTGAGTCATTATTCATGAGCAGTGCTACATTACACAGGTGACTCTCTTTAAGCTCATGAGCTGAAGTGGTCCAATGGGAGTAATGCTCCCTGTGATGACGGCTAACACATCTGCAGCTTTACAGGTCAGTGAGACTTCCATCACTTTAGTTTTTATTTGATGATTCATTTAAGACAAAAGTCAAGCTTCATATCATAATAAGTCTGTCTCTATTTCTAGGAGAAAAGAACAACACATCCTGCCTCCAGGACAGCTGCTCTCTGATTGGTCCAGAGCCAGCTGAAGACACTGAGCATTGTAAAAATGCACCTGAGTCATCGTGTAAAAATAAAGACGATTCAACATAAAGGGGTTCGAGTCTTTAATAGTGAACCGGTGAATTCTGTCACACCATTAGTGGATTTAAATGGACTCGAGACCAGGATGGTTTTGGTAAGCACACAGCTGGTCGGTCCTAAACGGTGAAAGAAGACATGTCAAACTTTAAAGCCACAGTGATGGTCGTACTCGACTAAAGATTCTGACATTCAGCCATGAAACACCCAGAATCCAGCAGACACTGTTCCATGACGACCAACAGGTTCGTTTAGCGTGATTCTTTCACGTCTCTGAGTTTTCTTTATGAAAGTCTGGCGAACACATCAGCAGCAGCAACAGATCTGGGGTCTCATTCATTCTCGAGAAGTTAGTGATCTATAAAACAAACCTGAAAATGTGCACACAGTAAGGAAACTGACCGGCGTGGTAAACTGGAGACTAGAGCTGCAGTTATCGAATATTTTAGCAATCGAGTATTCTATCGAATATCCCGTCGATTAATCGAGTAATCAAATAAATCATACTTTTGCTTAATTAAGGTTTAACTCGTCTTGGGTCGTCCCTACAAACCTGCTTCTTTGCAGTTACCATGGAAACGCCTGCTTGTTACAGCCAACCACCTCTGCTCTACAGCTGCTGATGATGCTCACCATATTACTGACAGGGTCCCAAATTCACTTTCTGATTCACTGGTCAAGGCGGCAGGTAGATGAAAAATACAGGCCAAACATGTTTTAATGGCTGAAATAACAAATAGTGTTTTGTGTAGCCTACACATCTGTTACAGTACATTTAATAGAGAAAGCAATATGTTCTGTTGAATCAATCACAGAATCAATCATTATGTCAGATCAGGAAATTAAGAAACTTTAAATATATATTTGCTAAATTATTATTCCACAAACAAGTTCTGTCTTGATTTAGCTTTGAAGACATCAGAGATTTAATATAATCAGCCTGTATATTGTTAAAAGTGTATCTCTGTCTGCTCCTGCAGCGCGTGCATTCAGCACGCTCACAGACTACAGAGACCATAGACGTGTCTATGACAGAGACTGTGAGAGGACGCTGCTATCGTTACGTTAGCTGAGACTACAGAGACCAGAGACGTGTCTATGACAGAGACTGTGAGAGGACGCTGCTATCGTTACGTTAGCTGAGACTACAGAGACCATAGACGTGTCTATGACAGAGACTGTGAGAGGACGCTGCTATCGTTATGTTAGCTGAGACTACAGAGACCAGAGACGTGTCTATGACAGAGACTGTGAGAGGACGCTGCTATCGTTATGTTAGCTGAGACTACAGAGACCATAAACGTGTCTATGACACAGACTGTGAGAGGACGCTGCTATCGTTATGTTAGCTGAGACTACAGAGACCATAGACGTGTCTATGACACAGACTGTGAGAGGACGCTGCTATCGTTATGTTAGCTGAGACTACAGAGACCATAGACGTGTCTATGACAGAGACTGTGAGAGGACGCTGCTATCGTTATGTTAGCTGAGACTACAGAGACCATAGACGCGTCTATGACAGAGACTGTGAGAGGACGCTGCTATCGTTATGTTAGCTGAGACTACAGAGACCATAAACGTGTCTATGACAGAGACTGTGAGGACGTTGCTATCGTTACGTTAGCTGAGACTACAGAGACCATAGACGTGTCTATGACAGAGACTGTGAGGACGTTGCTATCGTTACGTTAGCTGAGACTACAGAGACCATAAACGTGTCTATGACAGAGACTGTGAGAGGACGCTGCTATCGTTATGTTAGCTGAGACTACAGAGACCATAGACGTGTCTATGACAGAGACTGTGAGAGGACGCTGCTATCGTTATGTTAGCTGAGACTACAGAGACCAGAGACGTGTCTATGACAGAGACTGTGAGAGGACGCTGCTATCGTTATGTTAGCTGAGACTACAGAGACCATAGACGTGTCTATGACAGAGACTGTGAGAGGACGTTGCTATCGTTATGTTAGCTGAGACTACAGAGACCAGAGACGTGTCTATGACAGAGACTGTGAGAGGACGCTGCTATCGTTACGTTAGCTGAGACTACAGAGACCATAGACGTGTCTATGACAGAGACTGTGAGAGGACGCTGCTATCGTTATGTTAGCTGAGACTACAGAGACCAGAGACGTGTCTATGACAGAGACTGTGAGAGGACGCTGCTATCGTTATGTTAGCTGAGACTACAGAGACCAGAGACGTGTCTATGACAGAGACTGTGAGAGGACGCTGCTATCGTTACGTTAGCTGTAAACACGGAGAGAGTGAACGGAGAAAAGCCGACCGTTTGACCGGATCACGTGTTCCCGACTGGGTCGTATGGATCACGGATCAACTGTGTGCTGACTAAAAGTTAAAAGGGGCGCGCCGCGCTCGCGTGTGTGTGCGCGTGTGTGTGCGTGTTAGCGCTGAAGTGTCTGTGTGTAAGAGAGAGGAGCAGGTAGCTGCAGCTACATTAAACGTGTTTTATACTCATACCAAAGTTTTGATGACGCAAAAAAAAAAAAAAACTTAACGAAGCCTCGAGGCAGCGAAAATTCCTCGATGAATTTTTGTAATCGAATTATTCGAGGAATCGTCTCAGCTCTACTGGAGACACACACGAATTAAAGCCTGCAGAATGTATTACGCTATGTATGATCACTAAATATCAAACTGACAGATCATTATAATCATTCAAACAGGCCGTTCTTTAGGGTTAGGGTTAATCCTAACCCGCGCATGTTTGACCTGTTTTCATTAAATAACTTCAAATATGACAATTTTTAATATATTTAATAAATTGACAAATATTTAATATATATACAAATATTTAATATGACAATATTTAATATATTTACAAATATTTAACATGACAATATTATATTTAATATATTTACAAATAGTGTGACAATATTTAATATATATACAAATATTTAATGACAATATTTAATATATTTACAAATATTTAATATGACAATATTTAATATATATACAAATATTTAATATGACAATATTTAATATATATACAAATATTTAATATGACAATATTTAATATATCTACAAATATTTAATATGACAATATTTAATATATTTACAAATATTTAATATGACAATATTCAATATATATACAAATATTTAATATGACAATGTTAAATATATATACAAATATTTAATATGACAATATTTAATATATTTACAAATATTGTGACAATATTAAATATATATACACATATTTAATATGACAATATTTAATATATATACAAATATTTAATATGACAATATTCAATATATATACAAATATTTAATATGACAATATGTAATATATTTACAAATATTTAATATGACAATATTTAATATATTTACAAATATTTAATATGACAATATTTAATATATTTACAAATATTGTGACAATATTTAATATATATATAAATATTTAATGTGACAATATTTAAACATCAAAAATAAATCATCATTATCACAGAGCAGGAGGAGTTTATCATGTCAAATGTGACCTACAGTTAATGGTTTTTGTTAATTGATCAAACAGTTGATTAATATCTTACAGTGATGGAGACTCTCTGATCATAAATAAATCACTGTGGCTCCTGTAGAAACATTACACTTATACTCGTAATGATGAACGGTGGATGTTTTGGCAGCAACGCGGTGTCATTGTCAGATTTATCTTTAGTTAGTGACGCTGCTGCTGCTGAGCTACCGATATGTGCTGTCTGACCTTCACCTCATCCACAAGCTCCGCCTCCTTCTTTAGGTCAGAAAGTTTATTTTCTTTGTTTAAACTTCTGGTCTTCGGTGCAGCGCTGGAATCCTTTGATCTGCCCCCTCGTTTGTATTCATGTTCATTCACCAGCTGCTTTGACCGTTTATGGTTAAATGTGGGCGCGTTGGGGGCGGAGCATGATGACCACATTTCAGCCACATTTCAAGGTGTATCCTGATTTACAAAGGGAACTTTGCATGAAGGTGGCGTATGAACGGTTTTATAAATCTGAATTATTTTGTGCGCATGCACATTTTTCTACCACTCTTTTATAAATGAGACCCCTGACCTGTGTAATAGTAACATCACCAGTGTCAACATGGTACACGCCATAAACATGGTCAAACATGAGAAGATGGTCCTGTCTAACTCGAGCTCTACTCCTGAACCTGTAGCTTCATGTACATCCAATGAGCACTCAGTTCTTCATAGACTTCTGCACAATCAGAGTTCTTCTGACAGACGGTGGGAAAGTCGACCTGTGAAGTCTATGAAAGAGCGTGCTTTGATGGTTACGTGCAGTAATAAGCACCCTGCTGTTATTGCAGTTAATAAACACGCTGAAGCGCATGAAAACATTTGAGTTGTGATTTGTGTTTGATGTGATTTAAAGCAGAAAACAGCAGCGTTAAACTTCCTGTTGGATTTGATGCATGATCATTTTCTCAGCGAACTACACGGGAATAGATATCGTTCTCATTGTCATGACAACCAGCACAGAAGGATGACTGACAGATTGATCAACTAATCGTTTTCTGGTGCCTGTGTGTCACTGGTTTGTTTCATGTGTAGGCGGGGCTACGTGGGAATAATAACATGGAGCCTGCTATCGTGCTACAGAGCGCTAAGATTAAGTGTTTGCGTCGGCGTGGAGCCTTTGGGTATGAAACCACGGAGCCGAGGAACTACCCTGAAGACATGAATGATTTTGGTGTCCATGTTGTCATCACTTGACCACCAGGATGATCCTCTGAAGACATGGTGTGTTCCTCTTGAGTTTGTTTGTTTTTTTCGGTTGCAGACGCACCAATTATGTTCAGGTTGTGGTGGGGCGGGTTCTTTATGGATCTAAGCTGGCAGTATACTCCAAGGGAAATCAATCCTAACCCTGAACCATCACCATGTTCAACAAAACATGATTTCCATAAAGAAAACGATTCAATGTTCAATATGATCACCAACTCTGACAGCTCTAACAGCAGGTCATCAGACCAGGACCTGGTCCTGATCCTAGCTAACAGGTCCTCAGACTGGGACCTGGTCCTGAAACTGTAGGTACCAGCAGGTCTGATAACTGCAGACTCTACCTCCTGTAGTTTAGAGACTGTAGGTACCAGCAGGTCTGTAACTCCAAGTCATTGTTCTAGTCCCTGTAACTCCAAGTCATTGTTCTAGTCTCTGTAACAGGATGTGATGATCGATGGTGTCAGGAGCAGCAGTCAGACCTAACAGGTCGAGCACAGATAGAAGTTCCCTGTCTGAGACTAACAGAAGATCATGTGTTACTCTAACTAGTCTAGTTCTATGCTGAACTCTAAATCCAGACTGGAACTCCTCTAACAGGCTGTTGTCATGGAGACAGTCACACAGCTGATTAGCTACCACTCTCTCTAAGATCTTGGAGATAAAAGGAAGGTTAGATATAGGTCTATAGTTAGCTAGAGTTCCTGAATCA
>NW_027636784.1:10000-25000 GCF_947650265.1 Symphodus melops | reverse complement strand
TGAAGAGGACTTTGATGATATCATGGCAATGAGCCAGGACATCTACGGAGGCCTGGACTACCTGCCCACCAGGTACACCAGCTGGCTGCAGGAGACCAACCGCATCGTCATCCTGGCTCGCAAACAGGGCAAAGTGGTGAGTTTGCTGAACACTGAGATCTGTGGTGAGCTCTCTGTACTGACTTCATTCATCATGTTAGTTCAGACCTGATCCAGCTCAGCTTTGTCTGGACACCAAGGACAGCAGGGAGAGAGTCAGCAGCTCCTCTGATATCTGCAGGATGTTTGCAGAACCTGTTGTTCCCTCCAGGCTGCTGCATGATTATTGTAGACACCACCCTGATACTGATCAGAGTCTTTGGAGGAGTCTGAACATGACCCTGAAGCACATGTGTGATACTGAATCATGTCTCCTCTAGTATTCATCTGATGTAGAAACTCTCTGAGTCTAAGGAGTCAAGTCTTGATCATTTCTTTGACAAGAACGAAAAAGCACGTTAATATGTTTCTTCATATATAGATATGATATTAATGCATGTACTCTTCAGTTTAGAAACTTGAATTAAAACTCTGTAGTCCACTAACAATCAACCTGAAACAACCAAGCAGCATCAGGTCTAATGATGGTTATATATTCTGCCTCCCTGCAGATCGCCCTGGAGTCGGTATGTGTAATTGACGATGGGGAGACCATGCTGGTTGAAGGTCTCCGTGTTGCCCCTCAGGAAAGGGGAAAAGGTGTAGCAGGAGTTCTGCTGCGCTTCTGCTCTGAGCTGGTTAAATCCAAGTACCCAGACGTCAAAGTCAACCGCTTGACCCGTGATGATCAGCTGGGACCAAAGGACTTCCAGAAGTACCGTATCATAACCAAGCAGGTACACGCAGCAGAAGCAGACAAAAGGCCTTTCTGTTTGGTGATTACTGTTATTCCTAGTCTAACCTCTTGGTGCCCTTGAGCAAGGAACTAAGCCCCCCCTCGATAGGATCCTGTTTGCTTACTTTTCACGTTATTCTCTTCAGGGTATTCTGCTGGTTCGCTTCAAAGCTGAAGATCTCAAGCTCCGTCTGTCTGAGCTCGGCCTGGGCGGAGACATTCAGTCACCTTTGTCTATCTCCTTCTCTAACACTCCTGCTGTTCGTCTGGACCACTCGGCCATCCACCGTCTGTTCCTGACCTCTGACCTGATGCAGGGGGTCCTCCCTAACTCCACCATCATCCAGGACTGGCAGCCCTTCAAACCTCTTCCCAGTAACATGGCTATCCTGCTGAAGAAGGACATCGACTGGATGGTGGACGATGTGTCCAGCCCCACAGTGGCCAGCCTCTGCACCTTCCCAATCAGGGTGCCCATTGGAGATGACTGGTAAATGTCCTTATGATGCCAAGCAGATGTTCCAAGTAGCGACAGGAGTGGCTACTGTCCGAAAGCAGCGGTGCAGCGACCATTGCTAAAGTTTGTATTGATTGTTACTGATAGGGGAATGCTTAAGACGACAGGGTTACAGAAGTAGAAAAGATTTGGGGGCTTTAGTCTTGCTTTAGAGAGGACAGTGGATAGAATGGGAAGTCTGGGAGAGAGAGACTGGAAAGGAGCCCTGTGCCAATTTTTTATTCAAGTGAACGTACTAAAGAGAACAAGTTTCATCCTGTCCACATCTAATACATCTTTTTCATCTCCAGGTTTTACCTGAACATTGACATGTTCGGTAAAGACCTGGATCTGGCTCGGCAGCAGATCTTGTGCCACCTGCAGTGCCACACCGCCACCCTGAAGGGTTATGTGATGTGCCAGATGTTCGTGGACCCGCCGCTCTGGAAGCCCATGGCCGATTTCTGTACCAACACCCTGAGGGTGGAGCTGGTGAAGGAGTACACCGAGCAGTGCGTGGTGGAGTCAGATGTGGTCTAGTTACTGAAAGAAGACGGAAGTGAGGACAAGATGAAGGAGCCAGAACGATGACAAGGGTCTACATAGCCAGGAACGGACACAACTCATTCACACACAGAAACAAACACACAGCCTTCTGCACTGAGGAGATAAAAACCAAGCAAACGTGGGGTACAAATCACTTTATAATGCAGGAAGTTTGAATCAAAGCAAACAAATACATGAAGTGGACATGACACCATCAACACAGCATCTGCCAAAGGTCTGTGGCAAATGCGTTTTATTTTGAAAGATTTGCGTCATGTAGCATTTGGCTGTTCTCTTTATTTTCGCTTTCAGGCTAACTCAAAACCCATCAATGAGTGAGAAATCGCTATGACAACCACTCTTAATGCAAGTCCTAATGATTCCAACCTTTGGAGGCACCTTTGCAACTTTAGAAACCCAGAAGGTTCATGTTAAGTTGTCACACACGTCACCATGACAACGGCTGTCTTTGATGATCTTATGTCCACTGGTTGTATTTGGATTGACGTGCAGAGGCGTAGCCTGACATGAGGGTTGAACTGGGGGAAGCTTTCTCCCACCGGTAGCAGTGATGTAACCTAAGACCCTAAAACAGGAAACATGCAAACACTCAGCGTCTCCCACATCGGATCTCTGTTCTGTAAATATGAACTCGAATCTTAATATATTCACAGGCTTGGTTGGGTTACTAAATCTGCACAACTCTGAAGGCACTTTATGGAAACTCTACACACAGGTTGTGTCTACAATAAAAATGAATAGTTCAGGATCAATGAGGGATTGTTGACAGATCACATCGGTTTAATGAACAAGTGTTACCATAGCAACGCAGACGACAAATCTGCAGAACAACAAACAACAAGCGCGTTAGTGAATCGAACATGCTCGATCCTTAGACCGACAGTTTATGCTTCATCATAGTTGAGCTTATGTCTTAGCTTTTGTCTTTTTTATTCCGATCTTTTAATGTATATATATGTTACTAATTTAATATTTTGACTTCTAATGCTGCAATAAGATGATAACATGAAGGAGGAACTCCTGAAGCTGTGAGTGAGTTCAACACTGATGTTTGGATAGAAATGTGAAGTGTGCAGTTTATAGCTGAAATACATGAGAAGAAGAATGATTGGCTGTGAAGTCATCAAACCACTAAAGCAAACGTTCTGATAAACAGCTTGAGAATACCAGAGCAGTATTCCCAGAATTACCAGCAATGTTTGAGCTAACAAGTCGTCTAGACATGTCTACAGGATTGTTAATAATAACATGGCGGGCCAAGGACCGTCCTCATTTCTGCATGACTTGTGCTTGTTCATTACAATCAGGACGGCTCCAACACAATGCTTTATTTGGTTAAGTATTGTTCTGCCTCAGCGCTCCTCGACATCGACTTCACAAAACCAGAAAAAACATCTTCCAAAACAGACTTCCTCTTTCCACAGGAATCTTTCCCCTCTTTATTCAACGTCAGTTTACGACACTGAAACCAGTTAATGTCACTAACAAAACCTTCGACTAATATCAATGAAACTCTAGCTACGTTTTAGCCATGCTACCTTCAGGGCTCTTTAATGTTGGTTTGCATGTTTCCAACACTTTGCCCTGATTGTTGGATTGATTGGAGCTGACCTTCAATCAGAGGACAAATCATTGTGACGTTGATGATTTAGACTTTTCAAATGGCCACCAGCAGGTTTAGATCTGAGGATACCAGCTATACAGTCAAACACAGATGACACAGATCGGCCCCTACAGTACATTTCACAATCATGTTCCTGCACGATGAAACAGTAAATAGTCCAACCCATCATTAAGAACAATCACCAAAAGTTCACCACATACCTGCCGCTGCCTCCAGCCTCATGTTTGGTTCATGCTAATAAGAAAATGTAAGTGTGCTAACACAAGAAACCCAGTAAACAACTCATGAAAACTGTCAATGTTAGCATGTTAGCATTCAGTGCAAAGCATTGACCTCCCAAAGCTGTTAGCAGTGTGACCCTCATGATCAGAGGCCGTAAGCACAAAACCAGACACTTGTTGAGAACGACGGGTTCTTGAGCTTCTTACTAAAGTTTGACCTTTATTCACAAAGATAATAATCACATATTGAACCTTCACATGAGGCCTAAACGCAGGGCTGGATGTTCTTTAGCGACTGTTTACCCCTGTGGCGTTAAAAAGATGTCGTAGAACATTCACGCTATGTTCCTCTGACCCCTCAATGTCCCTTTAAATGCATATTTAGAGGGTTTTAAAGGGCTGAGTCAGACTTTGGGGGGAGACTTTGTGGTTCATATAGAACTTTATTACCTCCCAGTGGCCTTGACCAGCGTTTGTCGTGACTTTGAACACCTTCGTTTTCTGGTATGCAATCCTGTAGGGTGTGACGATGACTGGGCCTGTTTTCTGAGAAAAGTTAAACCAGGAGTCAGATGAAGGGACAAACATGAACGAATGATTAGATTCTACTTTAGATCGGTCTTACATTAGTCAAAATGTTGCAGGGAGTTTAAAGAGTCTTTGTTTTAACCAAAGAAAATAACTTGGCCCTTTGATTTGCTGCCAGCAGTGCAGGGATGATATGGACGGCCGGGAGTAATTGTTGGTCTCGCTTTGTTTTCCTGTGATCCCAGAGTCCTTTTATGTGTCAAAGAGGGACTCATGTAGCTGGTCTTCGATTGACTCTGGTCCATAAACAACAAGTTAAGAAAGACCTATCAGTTTTCTCATTTGCACCATCCTCCAATAAGTCCTGGGTGATCCAAGAGATCCAGATTTCAAGGGAGGATAATCCTGATTGTAAAGCTGTCCTTAGTCCATTCCAGTCTACTCAAAGCTGGACATGATCAGAAACCCTCTGAAGGTTCATGATCAAACATACAAAACATCTCAACCCAGCCAGAACGTACATGTGAGGCTCTGATGGGACGTCCAGCTCAGGCCTGACCGTTTAGTCCTCAGTGTCCCTGGATGAGTCACATGAATTAACCCGGAGGATTAACTGACCTCGATAACAGAGCCTAAAGTGACAGAATGGAATTCTTATTTTGCATCCTGTTTCCTAAAACCTAAACGTGAAGCCCATGTTGGTCCCATTTAGACGAGGGATGTGCGTGACTGGCTGACTAAACGGTTACAAATCATGATGATCAGTACCAGCATTAGTGAGTTAAACAATTATTGATATTTTTGTAGGTGAGCGTTTGATGCTAGTCACAAGCTGTAATACAGCTTTCCGCCACCAGCCGGGGCTGGAGCTTGAGACCAATAGGCCTTTTCCTCCGGCTCTGCTGCTGGATGTCAACCAGCACAGTGGACACATGACATCCCATAGGGCGGAGTGGCCTGTCAGTATTTAGATCTTTAAACTGAAGATAAAGTTGTCCAGTTAAATCGGGATATCTATCAAAGCGATGAGTAACCACATTTAGCTCAGGCATGTGGACATTAACCTTTTGACTGATTTCTGAGACTTTTCTTACATTAAGTCTGATTTTATCAGACTACAAACATGCTGAAGGAAAATTCTTAATTTGGATATGCTTACTGGGAACCAGCAGTGGATGTGTAGGAGCAATGGTTCAAAACTTGCCTTGCTGGTCCAGTACAGTGTCCAGTCTAATGTGCAGTCTTTCATCGACTGGAGAAGCCTTCAGACATTATAATAATCCCTCGACTGGCCAGACATACTCAAAGCGAAGAACGTATCTTGTTGCAGGAGTTGAAGGTTGGAAGATAGAGTGACTGGTTTATCCTCTGTGAGACTTCAGGTCCTCCTCATGAAGACAGCTTGTTCAAACACGCAGATGGCTCCAACCAGCTTTACATGTCATCCTCAAACAGAAGAACAGAAGATGGTAGAACTCAGGTTTCTTTGTGGCAGCTAATCAGTCCCACCTTGGGATGACCTTCAGTCAGGGCAGACTCTGACGTGCAAGTTTGGTTGGCTTGATTTTGGGATCATGGAAAAACAACGTTTATGAGACCATTTAAAACTAAAAGTAATACTGACATTACCCCCTGTACTGAACGGCTTTCTGTACAAATGTGGAGATTAAAAGGATAATTTCTCATGTTAATAAAGGGATGCAGAGACGTCTCACGGTCCAAACACACACTCTAAAAGTTTGATCAGTCTATTGCGATATGTTCCTGTTAGCGATACACCATCTAACTCCTCCCTACACACCGTCACACATTAATTTATTGCCTCTCTCTTTGTTGTCTTTTCATTATATCCTGTAATTCATGTAAATCCTCGACATTCACTCCTGAAGGAATACTCATTGCTCATTTGAGGGCCTCCTTCAGAAGAAACCAAACGTGAATTTATCTTTGATAACTTGTTTACTGATCACCTCGATTTTTAAAAAAAACAATAAAACTTTCTCTTTCCAGTGTTCAGTCCATGCACACTGCTGCCACCTCACTAGCACCATGACAGCATGCTAACCCTGCATGCTAGTGTGTGACCCGTCTCACAGCGGGCTAAATAAAGGGGCATCTTTACTTTGTCTGTTGGGTGGGGGTAAGGGGGAAGGGGGTTGGTCTGCCTGAAATGTACTCATTTTCTTGTTACATAGTCCAAAATGGCGTCCTTTGGGTCAGTCCAAAGTGTGTCGTCAGCTTGTGGTCTGAATGTAATCATTCACAGACACACAGAAATCACATCACTCACCATCCGACCTTCAGAACATGAGCTTCTGAAAGCTCCAAGATCTCTTTGTTGACAGAGACAGAGGCCTTAAAGGTGTAATATGTGAATTTAACAGTAGATGGTGCGCTTTCGCTCCAGTCTCTCACAACAAAACCACCCTGACCCCTCCCTCAGTGTGCCCCATCCCTCACTGTTCCTCTCTTCGTGCCGCCGTTTCGACCACGGACATCCATTCAGATCTGTGGCCCAAAGTCAGTTTGTAAAGTCAGATGTTTGATGTTTTGATTATATTTCATTTGATCATCCTTTTCGACAAACATTATTGACCCTAATTATCCTGAAGAGAACGCACCTTTGGATTGGCTAACTGTTAAGAGGTTTACATGTGGACAATAATTCCTCTTTTACGGATCAGGGCAAATTCAACCCTTTTTAAAAACGATGTTCTGTTTTGACTAAAGAGTCATCACCACGAGAGAAAGCGTTTGGGATGTTTTCTGGAGGCTCTCAGGAGCATTTAGACATTACTAAGAGTTTGGCATTAACATGCTGAAGAACTTGTTTCTGTCTTTCTTCGTTAATGATGGAGGTTCATTAGAATCATGCGTACATGCTTTATTAATGTTGACCATTCCTTATGAGCAGCGTTTAACTTTCTGCCTCTGAGTTCTGCAGATTGAGATCAATCCAACAGACGATTATAAACACTCAGATGTACATGAAGAACCAATGACCTAACAGGCTCTCATATTAGTCATGTCATGGTTTACCATTGTTGGGTTATTAATATATTATTCTATATTTCTGATTAGGAGATATCCAATTAATTAGGTTTTTTTTAACTTTTAAAATACTATATTTTTCTGACTTAACTCTTAAGCACACTCTTTTGGTATTTTTTGTCTTAAACCTAATTTATTAATAACTGAAGATGCGTAATGGCATATATACTGAACCCCGAAGGCTCAAGCAAGAACTTTTATTAATAAAACATTTATAAATCTGTAAATCTGCACAGATTATAAACTTGTGGCCATGGTGGATTGTTACACTATGTGTGTACAGTTTATAAATCTGTGGATGGATTATAAATCTGTGTGTACAGTTTATAAATCTGTGGATGGATTATAAATCTGTGCGTTCAGTTTATATATCTGTGCGCGTGGATTATAAATCTGTGCGTTCAGTTTATATATCTGTGTGCGTGGATTATAAATCTGTGTGTACAGTTTATATATCTGTGGATGGATTATAAATCTGTGCGTTCAGTTTATATATCTGTGTGCGTGGATTATAAATCTGTGTGTACAGTTTATATATCTGTGCGCGTGGATTATAAATCTGTGTGTACAGTTTATAAATCTGTGGATGGATTATAAATCTGTGTGTACAGTTTATATATCTGTGTGCGTGGATTATAAATCTGTGCGTTCAGTTTATAAATCTGTGGATGGATTATAAATCTGTGTGTACAGTTTATAAATCTGTGTGCGTGGATTATAAATCTGTGCGTTCAGTTTATATATCTGTGTGCGTGGATTATAAATCTGTGCGTTCAGTTTATATATCTGTGCGCGTGGATTATAAATCTGTGCGTTCAGTTTATATATCTGTGCGCGTGGATTATAAATCTGTGTGTACAGTTTATAAATCTGTGTGCGTGGATTATAAATCTGTGCGTTCAGTTTATATATCTGTGTGCGTGGATTATAAATCTGTGCGTTCAGTTTATAAATCTGTGCGCGTGGATTATAAATCTGTGTGTACAGTTTATAAATCTGTGGGCATGGTTTATAAATATGTAAGCATGGATTTTAAACATGTGGGAGTGGTTTATAAATCTGTGTGTACAGTTTATAAATCTGTGGGCACTCTCTTATCAGGGATGGGTGCAGACAGGCTTTTCTTCTCGTCTTCCCTGAGCCTTCGTGGGCTCGGTACATACTAGAAAACGAGTGTTTGAATACACTCTGTTCTTTTTTTATACTGTAAACATTTTGGGTATGTCAACATGTTTTTTTTCTCATTTCATGGGTGGTCAAGCTTTTCTCTGTCACAGTCTTCAGAAATGTTTTCTTTTTGTTCAGAGCTTTAGAAATTTCTCTGCTCAGTCACAGGGAAGAAAATTAAGTCCTTAAAACGGAACGTGTGCTTGACTTAAAGTAACGAATAATTGAATCCTTATGCGGTTTCAGGACCCTAAGGAGTGAACGTGGCTCCTCCTGGAATTCACCTGATGAATTAAGACATTTAATATACAAAATATTAGTTTCTCGGAGCCTACAAAGTTTCCCATGGATTACTTAGTTACACTGAATAAGGTGGAAAACAGATAAAGACAGCAGGTACACCATATGGTCTAATGCTGAGGTAAGAAGAATCAGGTTGGATATAAAGATGCCAACAGTTAGCCCAGAAATGCCCCAGACTCCATCCATCAGGGAAAATGTCTTTAGCCATAAACGCTGTGATGTCATTGCAGAGAGCTGCTGACATGATGGTATGTTCAGTCAATCTCTGGATTATATGCATTTTATTCTGTCTTCACTGGATGCAAGTGCAAGAGAGAAGCTAAAAAAAGTGCCAAATGTCAGGACTGCTCCATTCTGCTGGTTAATTAGCTTCAGATTATTGAACAAACGTTTCAGAGTTATTCTTTGAGTCACGGCCTTCAGAGAAAACCCATAATTGTAGTCTTGTCTTTTGAGCCAATAGCACCAACAAGTCCTTCGTGCTGGACTTTGACACTGACTACAGTTCTTGTGGTTACTTCAAGCACTTTGTTTGAACATGTGATGACTATATACTTAGTGTACAGGTGATAAATGCTGACGCACTGTGCTGCAGACCCGACTGCCGCCGTTGGCCTCAGTGTTAAATAAACAATGTTTTAAAAGCCATTCAGTTAGTGGTCAAAGCAGCAAGCATTTTAGTTGTCTTTATAATAGAAAGCCTCCCATCTGTTGTGAAGTTGGGTTGTCACAAAACTCCAGATTAAAAAAATTTGATAATCGATCAAATCAAACCATTTCTATACTTGTTTGATACCACAGTAACACAACTGTTGTCATTGACCCCAATCATTGGATAATTGATTTGCAGCTAAACTGAATTCTGTTGGTGTGATGAGGGAACAGATCATGAACAGGTCAGAAACTAACTACTAGTTGACCAATAGTTAGTAGGAACATGTGGTGTAGTAGTTCTTTCAGATGGATTCATTTCTCTTCTTTATGCCTGTCTTTTGGCATAGATGTAGTTTTTTTAGAATGTCAATCATTACAACTGATGTCCACAAACAAGTAACCATCGGCAAATCTGAAGAGCAGCTCGTAAAGCATCTAGAGCAGCTTGTGAAGCATCTAGAGCAGCTCTTGAAGCATCTAGAGCAGCTCATCTGTAGAGCAGCTTGTGAAGCATCTAGAGCAGCTTGTGAAGCACTTAGAGCAGCTTGTGAAGCATCTAGAGCAGCTTGTGAAGCACTTAGAGCAGCTTGTGAAGCATCTAGAGCAGCTTGTGAAGCACTTAGAGCAGCTTGTGAAGCATCTAGAGCAGCTTGTGAAGCATCTAGAGCAGCTCGTGAAGCATCTAGAGCAGCTTGTGAAGCATCAAGAGCAGGTCGTGAAGCATCTAGAGCAGCTCATCTGTAGAGCAGCTTGTGAAGCATCTAGAGCAGCTCTTGAAGCATCTAGAGCAGCTCATCTGTAGAGCAGCTTGTGAAGCATCTAGAGCAGCTTGTGAAGCACTTAGAGCAGCTTGTGAAGCATCTAGAGCAGCTTGTGAAGCACTTAGAGCAGCTTGTGAAGCATCTAGAGCAGCTTGTGAAGCACTTAGAGCAGCTTGTGAAGCATCTAGAGCAGCTTGTGAAGCATCTAGAGCAGCTCGTGAAGCATCTAGAGCAGCTCGTGAAGCATCAAGAGCAGGTCGTGAAGCATCTAGAGCAGCTCATCTGTAGAGCAGCTTGTGAAGCATCTAGAGCAGCTCTTGAAGCATCTAGAGCAGCTCATCTGTAGAGCAGCTTGTGAAGCATCTAGAGCAGCTCTTGAAGCATCTAGAGCAACTCGTTTGTAGAGCAGCCGGCGAAGCATCTAGAGCAGCTCTTGAAGCATCTAGAGCAACTCTTGAAGCGTCTGTAGAGCAGCTCTTGAAGCATCTAGAGCAGCTCATCTGTAGAGCAGCTCTTGAAGCATCTAGAGCAACTCTTGAAGCGTCTGTAGAGCAGCTCTTGAAGCATCTAGAGCAACTCTTGAAGCGTCTGTAGAGCAGCTCTTGAAGCGTCTAGAGCAGCTCGTGAAGCATCTAGAGCGACTCATGAAGCATCTAGAGCAGCTCGTGAAGCATCTAGAGCAGCTCATCTGTAGAGCAGCTTGTGAAGCATCTAGAGCAGCTCTTGAAGCATCTAGAGCAACTTGTTTGTAGAGCAGCCAGTGAAGCATCTAGAGCAGCTCTTGAAGCATCTAGAGCAACTCTTGAAGCATTTGTAGAGCAGCTCTTGAAGCGTTTGTAGAGCAGCTCTTGAAGCGTTTGTAGAGCAGCTCTTGAATAGTCTGTAGAGCAGCTCTTGAAGCGTCTGTAGAGCAGCTCTTGAAGTGTCTGTAGAGCAGCTCTTTAAGTGTCTGTAGAGCAGCTCTTGAAGTGTCTGTAGAGCAGCTCTTGAAGTGTCTGTAGAGCAGCTCTTGAAGTGTCTGTAGAGCAGCTCTTGAAGTGTCTGTACAGCAGCTCTTGAAGTGTCTGTAGAGCAGCTGCAGAGTAGAATACTCTCTAGCTGCTATCTTTGGTTCTCACATGAGACTCACATCTAGACCATGAACTCAGTGACAGGTCCAATTGACTGTTTGAAGGACTAATGCAGGTTTGAGTTGGTTAAGGTAAGAGTTAAAAAGTGACATTTAGATAATAGTTGACTTTCTGTGATTTCATTCCATTGTGTGAGACCTTCTAACATTTCAGAAGGAAAATATTGTGCTTTTGGTTCCATTAACCTCCAGCTGTAGAGACTTTAGAGACTAATGTTGTAACCTGTAAACTATAAATGAGATGCACTGCTGGAGTAGTGTCATGATAGAAGTGTGTCGGCTTCAAAGAGAACTTTATTTTAATATGCAAACCTCTATCTGTACATGAAATCCTTCTCTGTGCTTCATTTGTAGTGATTGCTTTATCATGGCTTGATTAGTAATGCCTTGGACCTCCACTAGGGGGACCATAAACAAACTTCCCTCATTTGTTGTATTTTAAGTAAAGACAAGTGATGAGTCTGTGTTTTCTTTCACATTATTTTCAAGCTTTTATAGAAACGTTAAGTTTTCTTTGTGACACTTTACGTTTCATTCATGTCATGTTGATGTCTGTGTCTCAAGATGTTTTTACACTTCAGTCATCATGCAAACAGAATCTTAATCTTCCACATAAAACTGGTTCAATTCAGCTGATACCTCTAATATCCCAAAAAACAAACAGAAGCCCAAAGTTGAGTTGATTCTTTTTTAAATGTTCTCAAATATCAGACGCTCCATCTAAATCGCACAAACACATGGACATCATGTTTTTATATCATCTAGATGGCGTACAGGAAATATGTCTGCAAAGTTTGACGTTATCGTCTGTCTCCACTACTGTCTGAGTGTCAGTACTTTATCTTTCTATTGATGGTTTAAATAACAGATTGTCTCTTTATAACACGAGGCATCACAAAACAATTTAAGGTAAAGTATACTTCAGTCTTTATGCTAAGCTAGGCTAACTTTAGTTAAATATACATTCATGGCTATGGTGTGAAAGGTCAAACATAGATCATGGGCAAAGGGTTGACAGCTTTACTGAAGATTGACCTATTTCTTTAAAGTAAAACCTCCAAGTATGTAAATGCTTAGCCTAGCTTAGCATCAAGATAGGGAGACAGCTGACCTGGCCTCATTGAGGTGTGTCTCAACTGTGGAGTGAATACCTGGTACATGCGATAAACACCTGAGTGAATCACACATTTAGAGTTCTCCACATTAGTCCTTTTAACACTTACTCTTACTTCTGATACTTTAACCACCTTCAATGACTCATCATTCAGTCATTAGAGGGTTAATCATCTCTTTAAATCTGCCTTACTGTAAAAATACTCTAACTCACCAACAGGAGGCGCTAACAGCCACACACTGAAAAGGTTTGAGGTAACTGCGCCACAGTGTTTATAAGAGATGTGTATCAGGTCATTGGGTCTGCAGATATCTGGTCTGCAGGTCCCTGGTTCTGCAGATATCTGGTCTGCAGGTCCCTGGTTCTGCAGATTGCTGGTCTGCAGGTCCCTGGTTCTGCAGATTGCTGGTCTGCAGGTCCTTGGTTCTGCAGATTGCTGGTCTGCAGGTCCTTGGTTCTGCAGATTGCTGGTCTGCAGGTCCCTGGTTCTGCAGGTCCTTGGCTCTGCAGATCGCTGGTCTGCAGGTCCCTGGTTCTGCAGGTCACTTGGTCTGCAGGTCACTGGTTCTGCAGGTCACTTGGTCTGCAGGTCACTGGTTCTGCAGGTCACTTGGTCTGCAGGTCACTGCTTCTGCAGGTCACTTGGTCTGCAGGTCACTCGGTCTGCAGGTCGCTGGGTCTGCAGGTCACTTGGTCTGCAGGTCGCTGGGTCTGCAGGTCACTTGGTCTGCAGGTCGCTGGGTCTGCAGGTCACTTGGTCTGCAGGTCACTAGTTGTGCAGGTTGTTGGTCTGTAGGTCCCTGGTTCTGCAGGTCACTCAGTCTGCAGGTTGCTGGGTCTGCAGGTCCCTGGTTCTGCAGGTCCCTGTTTCTGAAGGTCGCTCAGTCTGCAGGTCCCCTCTGGTTCTGCAGGTCCCTGGGTCTGAAGGTCGCTCATCCTGCAGGTCCCCCTGGTTCTGCAGGTCGCTGGTTCTGCAGGTCGTTGGTCTGCAGGTCCCTGGTTCTGAAGGTCGCTTAGTCTGCAGGTCCCTGGTTCTGCAGATCCCTGGTTCTGCGGGTCACTCGGTCTGCAGGTCCCTGGTTCTGCAGGTCGCTCGGTCTGCTGGTCCCTGGTTCTGCGGGTCGCTCAGTCTGCAGGTCCCTGGTTCTGCGGGTCGCTCAGTCTGCAGGTCCCTGGTTCTGCGGGTCACTCGGTCTGCAGGTCCCTGGTTCTGCGGGTCGCTCGGTCTGCTGGTCCCTGGTTCTGCGGGTCGCTCAGTCTGCAGGTCCCTGGTTCTGCGGGTCGCTCAGTCTGCAGGTCCCTGGTTCTGCGGGTCGCTCAGTCTGCAGGTCCCTGGTTCTGCGGGTCGCTCAGTCTGCAGGTCCCTGGTTCTGCGGGTCGCTCAGTCTGCAGGTCCCTGGTTCTGCGGGTCGCTCAGTCTGCAGGTCCCTGGTACTGCAGGTCACTCCTTTATTATTTAGGGATTTTTACATTGAAGGGTCGAAAAACAAACTCCAATGTTTCCATGCCAACAGGATGTCAGACACGTCACTAACCTGGGTCTGAACGGGCCGTCAGTGACCTGGGTCTGAACGGGCCATATGGGAGCCTGGGTCTGAACGGGCCATACGGGAGCCTGGGTCTGAACGGGCCATACGGGAGCCTGGGTCTGAACGGGCCATACGGGAGCCTGGGTCTGAACGGGCCATACGGGAGCCTGGGTCTGAACGGGCCATACGGGAGCCTGGGTCTGAACGGGCCATACGGGAGCCTGGGTCTGAACGGGCTGGCACCATTCTTTTTGGTCGACCTGATTGGATTCTATAGCTCATCACATGATGATGAGCTGGTTTGAAACCACGTGGTATCAGACATGTTGAGTCACATGACTGAACTCTGATGATTATAACTCTTATTTTTCAGCCTGCATGGTGAGTATGAGCCTGCTGCTGCCCCCTGCTGGACTGAGGTGTAACATCATGATGTTGTTCCTTCAATGATTGTTGTGGTGAAATCTGTGTATGTGAGAGATGATTACCTGCTGACACACCTGAACACCTGTCAGTCCCAGGACGAGAGCCTCACCTGTCAGGTTAAGAGCACCAGGGGTAAGTGACGCCTCACAGAGACGGGATTAGAAAGCAGGATGAAATATTCTCCTGTCTTGAATCTTTATAAAGTCTAAATGTACTGTGCCAACATGAAATAATAAAGATGAGAGAAAAGCTTTGGATTGTTGTCGTCACTAACTGAATGAACGTTTGAACAAACTCTCACAGAAATCAGTGACAGGACCAATGTTGACCAGCAGAGGGCGGCAGAGAGCTGTCGTCCAATCAAAGACACAGTGTGTTAAATATAAAGTTCACGTGTATGGAGTGTTGTTTACCTTATAACAGACATGCTGTAAACACACGTGTAACATGCATGTTACACGTGTTTCTCTCTCTCTCTCTCTCTGTCTCTCTCTCTCTCCCTCTCTGTCTCTCTCTCTCTCTCTCTCTCTGTCTCTCTCTCTCTCTCTCTCTCTCT
>NW_027636784.1:2500-7500 GCF_947650265.1 Symphodus melops | reverse complement strand
CGTTGCCGTCAGTGTAGATAAAGAATTCTCTGAGTCACATGAACCTGCTGCTGATCTTTGGTATAGAGAATAATACGCTCCCTCCTCCTCCTTATATTGAAGGTGAAAGTTGAACTTATCAGCACGGGGCTGCAGAGAACCAAGTCTTATGACTGAACACAGGTAGACCTTCACCGACCTTCACCGAGGACGACATCAGGACTCTTCTGCACGTAAGATCTGTGTTTGTGTCTGTAGACTCTCAGTGTAGTTTGTGTGTTCTTCAGTGTGATCCTTGTAAACGTTAATGTTTGACTGTTGAAGCTAATGTTGGAACAGATAAGGAGCTCTGAGCGTGTCACACCTCGACTGTCCTGTTTCAAAGGAACACAGTCACATCAGCTGTTTCCTTTCTGATCACCAGGAACAGGCCAGGAAATTCAATGTTCTTACCGGTCACAGCAATTTTGAAATCATAAGTTGATTGGCTTTAGCCTGTGTTCTGTTCAGGTAAGTGCTGCCCGTCTTTACGCCCTTTCTTTCATCTAGCCCATGATGAAATAGAAAAACATCATCACAAGTCTGCTGCATTAAACACCTGATCTCACTCTGTTTTGTCTCGGGCAACAATCAAAGCATAGCCGAGATAAAAATCCAATAATACACTTACTTGCAAATCCACTCGTAATAAAGAAGGGTCGTCCTCTTTTAGCGATAGCGTGCGCATTCCTGAACAGAATCTGTAGCTTGTCAAACGCCGCCCCGGCGTGTTCTCAGGAGTAGACTTCCCACCGATCACACTCACGACGTCATTGTGGCATTTTGAGGATTTGTGGTCTGTTATTGCCTCCAGCTTCATATTTGTTGTGCCCACTATAAAGCTATTGCCCTTGCTGCTTGGCTGGCAGTTCTGGCGGCATTGCGAACAGAACTTTCATCATAAACAAGCCAAACACGTTCCGTCCCACTTTCATTAAATGACCTCTTGGGTTTTTTACCTTCCGTCGGTGGTTGTGGTTCTTCTCTTGGAGGACTACTGTGTTTCACCCCTGACGGATAGCGCCACATTTTTCCTTTTAAATTTACAGATGTTTACCGATCCACAAATTATTTTATTATTCCAGCGTATGCAACAGTCTGGTGGCAGCACGTGCGCATCACTACCCCTAGTGGTCAGCAGCTGCCGACATTACCACCTGCCAGACTGGCGTGTGGGCTGATCATAGTTACCCGCAAATAAAAAAACCCGCATTTGGCCGGTGGCGGGTGCTAATTTCCTGCCCTGACCAGGAACCTTTAGCCTGACCAGCTGCTTTTTAAGGAACTTAAAGCTTCTCCCAGCTGGGTTCATTGTCTGTTTGCACAGAGATTTAAAGTCTATCGGTTCTGCTGATCTTCATTGTTAAACTCTCGTATAGTGTTTCATTGCTGTATGACCAAACTTGTTGTGGTCCATGGTGACTGCTCAGATTTGGTATAATCCTGTCGCTGTTTTCTCTTTCAAGCCAGAAGTGACCATATATGGAAAAAAGAGGGGGGAGCTTAGCTCAGCGAAATCTTTAGTTTCTATAAGCACAACCGATCAATGAAGAAGACATTTATTGTGTGTTACCCTGCTGAGGTGAAGGCCACAACTGTATCACAGGTTTATAGAGGGTACAAAGAGAACCTTTGAGTCTCACCTGAGAACCTTACCATCTCCTGAGAACCTTTCAGTCTCACCTGAGAACCTTTTAGTCTCACCTGAGAACCTTTTAGTCTCACCTGAGAACCTTTGAGTCTCACCTGAGAACCTTACCATCTCCTGAGAACCTTTCAGTCTCACCTGAGAACCTTTCAGTCTCACCTGAGAACCTTTCAGTCTCTCCTGAGAACCTTTCAGTCTCTCCTGAGAACCTTTGAGTCTCACCTGAGAACCTTTCAGTCTCACCTGAGAAACTTTGAGTCTCACCTGAGAACCTTTGAGTCTCACCTGAGAATATTACCGTCTCACCTGAGAACCTTTTAGTCTCTCCTGAGAACCTTTGAGTCTCACCTGAGAACCTTTTAGTCTCACCTGAGAACCTTTGAGTCTCACCTGAGAAACTTTGAGTCTCACCTGAGAACCTTTGAGTCTCACCTGAGAATATTACCGTCTCACCTGAGAACCTTTTAGTCTCACCTGAGAACCTTTTAGTCTCACCTGAGAACCTTTGAGTCTCACCTGAGAACCTTTTAGTCTCTCCTGAGAACCTTTTAGTCTCACCTGAGAACCTTTGAGTCTCACCTGAGAACCTTTGAGTCTCACCTGAGAAACTTTTAGTCTCTCCTGAGAACCTTTGAGTCTCACCTGAGAAACTTTTAGTCTCTCCTGAGAACCTTTTAGTCTCACCTGAGAAACTTTTAGTCTCTCCTGAGAACCTTTCAGTCTCACCTGAGAAACTTTTAGTCTCTCCTGAGAACCTTTCAGTCTCACCTGAGAACCTTTCAGTCTCACCTGAGAACCTTTCAGTCTCTCATGCATTGCTTGTTTGTGTTCTTGTTCCTCTGTGAGAACAGAAGACATGGACTCTTCGGTTCCTGATCTCCCCAGCGGCCCGCTGGACATCTACAGAAAGAAGGCTTCTTTTAACTGGAAGGAGATGTTGCTGTTCATTGACGGAGAGGAAATAATCGCTTTCAAGGTAAAAGAACCTGAATACCAACCAGAACCCTGGTTCTACTTCGTTCTTCTCTCTGTCATCTTCTCCCTTTCTGTTGTCTCCACACATTCCCTTCATGTTCTCCTCATGTATGTTCTCTACATGTTCTCCTCATGTATGTTCTCTACATGTTCGCTACATGTTCTCCTCATGTATGTTCTTTACATGTTCTCCTCATGTATGTTCTGTACATGTTCTCCTCATGTATGTTCTCTACATGTTCTCTACATGTATGTTCTGTACATATTCTGATCATGAATGTTCACCACAGGTTCTGTATTGTACATGTTCTCCTTGTGTATGTTCTGTATGTGTTCTCCTAATGTATGTTTTTGTCTTCTCCTTGTATTTGTTCTCTATTTTATCCTTATGTATGTTCTCTACATGTTCTCATGTTCTCCTTATGTATGTTCTCTACATGTTCTCCTTATGTATGTTCTCTACATGTTCTCCTTATGTATGTTCTCTACATGTTCTTTGCATTTTCTCCACATATTCTCCTTATGTATGTTCTTTACATGTTCTCATGTTCTCCTTATGTATGTTCTGTACATGGTCTTCACGTGTATATTCTCCTTATGTATGTTTTGTACATATTCTCCTCATGAATGTTCTCTGCATTTTTTCTTCATTTACTGTATGTTCTCTACATGTTCTCCATGTACTTTATGTCCTTTACATGTTCTCTTCATACATCGGCTTCATCATCGGCTTCGGCCGATGGTAAGTCCACCTAACTCGAAGATACAGGGTTCAATTCCCGAGATCAACACATAAGCGTCTCACTAACTCGCAGACTCCTGGTCGCGTGTTCTGAGGACTTTTGCTTTATTAACGTTTAAATGTTTCAGTGAATTTAAATGAACTTTAAAAATGTTAAATATCTATTAGAGCAGGTCTTGAAAGCTGATATCTGAAAAACTAAAAGTGCTATGGATTTCAAACTTGGCCACATGGTTACTGGTTGTCTGCTCATTATAAATGATCCTGTAGCGCCACCATGTGGTCAGTCATTACTTGCTTTGTGTTCAAGGTTTTCAAACTTGGCCACATGTTTACTTGTACTATGCTCAATACACTCATAAATGGTCCTGTGGCGCCACCATCTGGTCAGTATTCAAGAGTTTGGTGTTTAAGGCTCATAACTCGTTTACCATTAGCCTGAGGAAAGTAATACTGCTGATTGGATGCTGAGCTGCAAGCTGTATTCGATTTAAATAGTATTTAAAAAGCACAATACTTCTCTGTAGTTCCACCAGTTCTAGAGCTCATCTGGTTAAAGTGTCAGTCAGGTAACCAGAAGGTGGCAGGTTCGAATCCTGAAAGGAACTGATGTTCTTAAAGCTGCTAATGAGACTGTGCTTTACTTGTTGTACAATGCTCATAGATCGTACCAGCGTGTGCTGCTGCAGCTCTCACACTGACAGGTCTCCAGAAATGTCCAATTCTAGTTTTGTTCTGTTCTCTGCAGAAACTTGTGTTCCAGACTCTCGAGAACGACCCTCTGTTCGCGCGACAGCCTGGTGAGGATGTTCCTTTGGAAAAGATGAGAGAGCTCACATTCCTCAGGTAACCACAGCACAAAGATCCTTACTTCCTGTATCACCTGTCTTTATACCCTGATATTTACTTCCTATATCACCTGTCTTTATTCTCTGATATTTACTTCCTGTATCACCTGTCTTTATTCTCTGATATTTACTTCCTGTATCACCTGTCTTTATACCCTGATATTTACTTCCTATATCACCTGTCTTTATTCTCTGATATTTACTTCCTGTATCACCTGTCTTTATTCTCTGATGTTTACTTCCTGTATTACCTGTCTTTATTCCCTGATATTTACTTCCTGTATCACCTGTCTTTATTCTCTGATATTTACTTCCTGTATCACCTGTCTTTATTCTCTGATATTTACTTCCTGTATCACCTGTCTTTATTCTCTGATGTTTACTTCCTGTATCACCTGTCTTTATTCTCTGATATTTACTTCCTGTATCACCTGTCTTTATTCTCTGATATTTACTTCCTGTATCACCTGTCTTTATTCTCTGATATTTACTTCCTGTATCACCTGTCTTTATTCTCTGATGTTTACTTTCTGTATCACCTGTCTTTATTCTCTGATGTTTACTTCCTGTATTACCTGTCTTTATTCCCTGATATTTACTTCCTGTATCACCTGTCTTTATTCTCTGATATTTACTTTCTGTATTACCTGTCTTTATTCTCTGATATTTACTTCCTGTATCACCTGTCTTTATACCCTGATATTTACTTCCTGTATCACCTGTCTTTATTCTCTGATATTTACTTCCTGTATCACCTGTCTTTATACCC
>NW_027636785.1:80924-95766 GCF_947650265.1 Symphodus melops | reverse complement strand
TCTCTGTAATCTGAGCAGCTGTCACAGGGGGAGGATGTTTCTGCCTTCCCTTCATGAACAGGATTATTTTACAATGAATGCACGGTCAGACTCGGAGGTTAGTGCATCACATAAACCATCAGCAGTCACACAGTGTTTTAACAAGTATCTATGAAAGTCATTGAGAGGCAGGAAGAAGCCCTGTCAGCATCTCAGCCCTCCATCATGTGTGGATCCTCTCACCTGCACATGAAACTCCAACACACAAACAGTTTCTTACTACGAGGACAAACACGTGGTGCACAGGGTCACAGTGTGTGTGTGTGTGTGTGTGTGTGTGTGTGTGTGTGTGTGTGTGTGTGTGGTATTTACTAGGCTTTTACTCTGAAGCCTTTTTATAGTTCCCCTCATGACCACACACCTGTCCACTGCTTTGTGGCTCTGAGGGTTTAAGCACGTCTGAGCGCTAAAAGAGGAAAATGTTTCCCCTGAAACCCCGAGAGACATCAGGCTGAACACACTAGAGCTGCAGCTATCGAATATTTTAGTAATCGAGTATTCTATCGAATATCCCGTCGATTAATCGAGTAATCAAATAAATCATACTTTTGCTTAATTAAGGTTTAACTCGTCTTGGGTCGTCCCTACAAACCTGCTTCTTTGCAGTTACCATGGAAACGCCTGCTTGTTACAGCCAACCACCTCTGCTCTACAGCTGCTGATGATGCTCACCATATTACTGACAGGGTCCCAAATTCACTTTCTGATTCACTGGTCAAGGCGGCAGGTAGATGAAAAATACAGGCCAAACATGTTTTAATGGCTGAAATAACAAATAGTGTTTTGTGTAGCCTACACATCTGTTACAGTACATTTAATAGAGAAAGCATTATGTTCTGTTGAATCAATCACACAATCAATCATTATGTCAGATCAGGAAATTAAGAAACTTTAAATATATATTTGCTAAATTATTATTCCACAAACAAGTTATCTCTTGATTTAGCTTTGAAGACATCAGACATTTAATATAATCAGCCTGTTTATTGTTAAAAGTGTATCTCTGTCTGCTCCTGCAGCGCGTGCATTCAGCGCGCTCACAGACTACAGAGACCAGAGACGTGTCTATGACAGAGACTGTGAGAGGACGTTGCTATCGTTATGTTAGCTGAGACTACAGAGACCATAGACGTGTCTATGACAGAGACTGTGAGAGGACGCTGCTATCGTTACGTTAGCTGAGACTACAGAGACCATAGACGTGTCTATGACAGAGACTGTGAGAGGACGTTGCTATCGTTATGTTAGCTGAGACTACAGAGACCAGAGACGTGTCTATGACAGAGACTGTGAGAGGACGCTGCTATCGTTACGTTAGCTGAGACTACAGAGACCATAGACGTGTCTATGACAGAGACTGTGAGAGGACGCTGCTATCGTTACGTTAGCTGAGACTACAGAGACCAGAGACATACGTCTATGACAGAGACTGTGAGAGGACGCTGCTATCGTTACGTTAGCTGAGACTACAGAGACCATAGACGTGTCTATGACAGAGACTGTGAGAGGACGTTGCTATCGTTACGTTAGCTGAGACTACAGAGACGTGTCTATGACAGAGACTGTGAGAGGACGCTGCTATCGTTACGTTAGCTGAGACTACAGAGACCATAGACGCGTCTATGACAGAGACGGTGAGAGGACGTTGCTATCGTTACGTTAGCTGAGACTACAGAGACCATAGACATACGTCTATGACAGAGACTGTGAGAGGACGCTGCTATCGTTACGTTAGCTGAGACTACAGAGACCATAGACATACGTCTATGACAGAGACTGTGAGAGGACGCTGCTATCGTTACGTTAGCTGAGACTACAGAGACCATAGACGTGTCTATGACAGAGACTGTGAGGACGCTGCTATCGTTACGTTAGCTGAGACTACAGAGACCATAGACGTGTCTATAACAGAGACTGTGTGAGGACGCTGCTATCGTTACGTTAGCTGAGACTACAGAGACCATAGACATACATCTATGACAGAGACTGTGAGAGGACGCTACTATCGTTACGTTAGCTGAGACTACAGAGACCATAGACGTGTCTATGACAGAGACTGTGAGAGGACGCTGCTATCGTTACGTTAGCTGAGACTACAGAGACCATAAACGTGTCTATGACAGAGACTGTGAGGACGTTGCTATCGTTATGTTAGCTGAGACTACAGAGACCAGAGACGCGTCTATGACAGAGACTGTGAGGACGTTGCTATCGTTATGTTAGCTGAGACTACAGAGACCATAGACGCGTCTATGACAGAGACTGTGAGAGGACGCTGCTATCGTTACGTTAGCTGAGACTACAGAGACCATAGACGTGTCTATGACAGAGACTGTGAGAGGACGCTGCTATCGTTATGTTAGCTGAGACTACAGAGACCATAGACGCGTCTATGACAGAGACTGTGAGAGGACGCTGCTATCGTTATGTTAGCTGAGACTACAGAGACCATAGACGTGTCTATGACAGAGACTGTGAGAGGACGCTGCTATCGTTATGTTAGCTGAGACTACAGAGACCAGAGACGTGTGTCTATGACAGAGACTGAGAGGACGCTGCTATCGTTATGTTAGCTGAGACTACAGAGACCATAGACGTGTCTATGACAGAGACTGTGAGAGGACGCTGCTATCGTTATGTTAGCTGAGACTACAGAGACCAGAGACGCGTCTATGACAGAGACTGTGAGAGGACGCTGCTATCGTTATGTTAGCTGAGACTACAGAGACCATAGACGTGTCTATGACAGAGACTGTGAGAGGACGCTGCTATCGTTATGTTAGCTGAGACTACAGAGACCAGAGACGTGTCTATGACAGAGACTGTGAGAGGACGCTGCTATCGTTACGTTAGCTGATACTACAGAGAACATAGACGTGTCTATGACAGAGACTGTGAGAGGACGCTGCTATCGTTATGTTAGCTGATACTACAGAGACCATAGACGTGTCTATGACAGAGACTGTGAGAGGACGCTGCTATCATTATGTTAGCTGTAAACACGGAGAGAGTGAACGGAGAAAAGCCGACCGTTTGACCGGATCACGTGTTCCCGACTGGGTCGTATGGATCACGGATCAACTGTGTGCTGACTAAAAGTTAAAAGAGGCGCGCTGCGCTCGCGTGTGTGTGCGCGCGTGTGCGTGTTAGCGCTGAAGTGTCTGTGTGTAAGAGAGAGGAGCAGGTAGCTGCAGCTACATTAAACGTGTTTTATACTCATACCAAAGTTTTGATGACGCAAAAAAAACAAAAACTTAACGAAGCTTCGAGGCAGCGAAAATTCCTCGATGAATTTTTGTAATCGAATTATTCGAGGAATCGTTTCAGCTCTAGAACAGACTGTCTGCAGCAGGTAAACAGGCTGTAACGTCTGCAGCAGGTAAACAGACTGTAACGTCTGCAGCAGGTAAACAGACTGTAACGTCTGCAGCAGGTAAACAGACTGTAACGTCTGCAGCAGGTAAACAGACTGTAACGTCTGCAGCAGGTAAACAGACTGTAACGTCTGCAGCAGGTAAACAGGCTGTAACGTCTGCAGCAGGTAAACAGACTGTAACGTCTGCAGCAGGTAAACAGACTGTAACGTCCGCAGCAGGTAAACAGACTGTAACGTCCGAAGCAGGTAAACAGACTGTAACGTCTGCAGCAGGTAAACAGACTGTAACGTCTGCAGCAGGTAAACAGGCTGTAATGTCTGCAGCAGGTATACAGACTGTAACGTCTGCAGCAGGTAAACAGGCTGTAACGTCTGCAGCAGGTAAACAGGCTGTAACGTCTGCAGCAGGTAAACAGGCTGTAACGTCTGCAGCAGGTAAACAGACTGTAACGTCTGCAGCAGGTAAACAGGCTGTAATGTCTGCAGCAGGTATACAGACTGTAACGTCTGCAGCAGGTAAACAGGCTGTAACGTCTGCAGCAGGTAAACAGGCTGTAATGTCTGCAGCAGGTATACAGACTGTAACGTCTGCAGCAGGTAAACAGACTGTAACGTCTGCAGCAGGTAAACAGGCTGTAACGTCTGCAGCAGGTAAACAGGCTGTAACGTCTGCAGCAGGTAAACAGACTGTAACGTCTGCAGCAGATAAACAGGCTGTAACGTCTGCAGCAGGTAAACAGGCTGTAACGTCTGCAGCAGGTAAACAGACTGTAACGTCTGCAGCAGGTAAACAGGCTGTAACGTCTGCAGCAGGTAAACAGACTGTAACGTCTGCAGCAGGTAAACAGGCTGTAACGTCTGCAGCAGGTAAACAGACTGTAACGTCTGCAGCAGGTAAACAAACTGTAACGTCTGCAGCAGGTAAACAGACTGTAACGTCTGCAGCAGGTAAACAGGCTGTAACGTCTGCAGGTAAACAGGCTGTAACGTCTGCAGCAGGTAAACAGGCTGTAACGTCTGCAGCAGGTAAACAGGCTGTAACGTCTGCAGCAGGTAAACAGGCTGTAACGTCTGCAGCAGGTAAACAGACTGTAACGTCTGCAGCAGGTAAACAGGCTATAACGTCTGCAGCAGGTAAACAGACTGTAACGTCTGCAGCAGGTAAACAGACTGTAACGTCTGCAGCAGGTAAACAGACTGTAACGTCTGCAGCAGGTAAACAGGCTGTAACGTCTGCAGCAGGTAAACAGACTGTAACGTCTGCAGCAGGTAAACAGACATAGACAGACTCTAGTGGACACTGAAGGAACTGCAGTTTTATAGCACTCCAATGTTGGCTTCATTTTTCATGAGGTTATGAGGTTGCTGCTTGGATCTGACTCATCGTGTATTTTTGCGACGTTCATGTCAGCCTCGTGTTTAACCGCCATGCTGTCTTGTCATAGTCGTGCAGAAATGAGTGCATTGCATTTGTAGAGCATTGCAAGGACCTTCCTATCACGTGTCCCTCAAGGGAACCCCTCAGTTTGGGGATAAATGAAGATGAAGAGTTTGATATTGAGTCCACTTGATGGCTCATTTTTCAGGAGACGCTCAGACTCCTGGTCACATGGTAAAGAACGATAGGGTGGAATATAACAGATAATATGTAGAATTTAAAAATCATGTTTTTGAATTTCAGTCCTGTGCTTGTCAGAACCGTTCAGAGACACAACTAAGACCTCCATCAGGCCCATCATCTGTTTCCTCTGAGTCTGTCCTCCATCACTCTAATCACATTACTCTCTCTCTCTCAGATCCCGCCCTCGCTGACTGATCGGAGAGGGACTCTAGACCACACGGACCGCCTCTGCCTCCATCATGCAGACCTCCATCCTTCTCCTCCTCTCCACGTTCCTCCTCCTCTATCTCCTCCTCCCCTCCTGCTCCTCTCAGAGCGAGTCAGACCTCACCGTTACGACTCGTACTGGTCGAGTCCGCGGCTTCCGTCAGCCGGTGCTCGACCACAGCTTTGTCACCTCCTTTCTGGGCATCCCATTCGCTGAGCCTCCTTTGGGGAAGCGACGTTTCCGACGTGCCGAACCCAAGCGCCCTTGGACGGGGGTTTATGAGGCCATGGATTACCCCAATGCCTGTTACCAGTTTGTGGACACGTCGTTTCCAGGTTTCCAAGGCAGCGAGATGTGGAACCCCAACAGAGACATGAGCGAGGACTGTCTGTACCTGAACGTGTGGGTGCCTTCTTCACCAAGACCGCACAACCTCACCGTCATGGTGTGGATCTACGGAGGAGGTACTAACACCACACACACACACACACACACACACACACACACACACACACACACACACACACACACACACACACACACACACACACACACAACAGACACACACACACACACAGACACACACACAACACACACGCACACACAGACACACACACACACACACACACACACACACACAGACACACACACACACACAGACACACACACAACAAACACACACACACACACACACAACAAACACACACACAGACACACACACAACAAACACACAACAAACACACACACACACACACACACACACACACACACACACACACACAGCAAACAAACACACACGATGCATTTGAAGCCCGGTTGCCATGGTAACGTAAACAGTGTTTAGGGAGGCAACATCAATGCAGTTTGAAAATGACTTCCTGTTTGTTCCCTGTCACACTCACAGCTCACAGCTGATTGGCTTCCTCCGGTCACAGTTGTTGTCTTCACATGAGTAAACGTGTGCGTGAGACAAACACTCTGATTGGTCTGACAGGGTTCTACAGCGGCTCTTCTTCTCTGGACGTGTACGACGGTCGCTACCTGGCTCACAGTGAGACCGTCATCGTGGTCTCCATGAACTATCGCATCGGAGCGTTCGGCTTCCTCGCCCTGCACGGCTCCTCCGAGGCTCCTGGAAACGTAGGCCTGCTGGACCAGAGGATGGCGCTGCAGTGGGTCCAGGACAATATCCACTTCTTTGGAGGAAATCCCAAACAGGTCCGTTTGTGCCTGATCTGTTCCTCCTTCTATTTGTCGGAGCTTTTTAAACGTCTGTGTGCTCTCGTCTTCATCAGGTGACCATCTTTGGGGAGAGTGCAGGTGGAGCTTCAGTCGGGTACCACCTCCTTTCTCCAGACAGCCGGCCCACCTTTACCAGGGCCATCCTTCAGAGCGGGGTCCCCAACTGCCCCTGGGCCTCGGTCAGCCCTGCTGAGGCCCGCAGGCGTGCCACGCTGCTGGGCAAACTGGTCGGCTGCAACGGCGGCAACGACACAGAGCTAGTGGACTGTCTGAGGAGCAAAACCCCCCAGGAGCTCATCGACCAGGAGTGGCAGGTAACACAGTCCACTCACCTGTTTCTGAGAGCAGCAGGTACGTGCACTGCTTCAGGTCTCACAGTGAGACTGCTTCAGAATACCACAGCTGTACTTTTCACCCGTCACTGAGCAGAACTAAGTTTATCCCAACGCTGCTGCCCTCTCATTGGTCAGATCATCTCAGTCCCTGTCGTCCCCCTGTGATCAGGTCCTGCCGTGGTCAGCCCTCTTCAGGTTCTCCTTTGTCCCCGTGGTTGATGGTGAGGTTCTTCCCGACACGCCAGAGGCCATGCTGAGCTCAGGAAACTTTAAAGACACTCAGGTGCTGCTCGGGGTCAACCAGGACGAGGGATCTTACTTCCTGTTGTACGGATCGCCGGGTTTCAGCAAGGACAACGAGAGTCTCATCTCTCGAGAGGACTTCCTGGAAGGTGAAGGGTCGGCTTGAGTCACAGAAGCTTTTTAAACATAGACCAAAGACTGATTCATAAAAACCTGAGGCCTCAAACCAGTAAAACCAGTTTATAACTTAACAGAACAGCTTCTGATCTCCATGTAGACGATGATGTGTTCAGGTACAGAGGATGATGATGTGTTCAGGTACAGAGGATGATGATGTGTTCAGGTACAGAAGATGATATGTTCAGGTACAGAGGATGATGATGTGTTCAGGTACAGAGGATGATGATGTGTTCAGGTACAGAGGATGATGATGTGTTCAGGTACAGAGGATGATGATGTGTTCAGGTACAGAGGATAATGATGTGTTCAGGTACAAAGGATGATGATGTGTTCAGGTACAGAGGATGATGATGTGTTCAGGTACAAAGGATGATGTGTTCAGGTACAGAAGATGATGTGTTCAGATACAGAGGATGATGTGTTCAGGTACAGAGGATGATGATGTGTTCAGGTACAGAGGATGATGATGTGTTCAGGTACAGAATATGATGTGTTCAGGTACAAAGGATGATGATGTGTTCAGGTACAGAATATGATGTGTTCAGGTACAAAGGATGATGTGTTCAGGTACAAAGGATGATGTGTTCAGGTACAGAGGATGATGATGTGTTCAGGTACAGAGGATGATGTGTTCAGGTACAGAGGATGATGATGTGTTCAGGTACAAAGGATGATGTGTTCAGGTACAGAGGATGATGATGTGTTCAGGTACAGAGGATGATGTGTTCAGGTACAGAGGATGATGATGTGTTCAGGTACAGAGGATGATGATGTGTTCAGGTACAGAGGATGATGTGTTCAGGTACAGAGGATGATGATGTGTTCAGGTACAGAGGATGATGATGTGTTCAGGTACAGAGGATGATGATGTGTTCAGGTACAGAGGGTGATGATGTGTTCAGGTACAGAGGGTGATGTGTTCAGGTACAGAGGATGATGTGTTCAGGTACAGAATATGATGTGTTCAGGTACAAAGAATGATGATGTGTTCAGGTACAGAGGATGATGATGTGTTCAGGTACAGAATATGATGTGTTCAGGTACAAATGATGATGATGTGTTCAGGTACAGAGGATGATGATGTGTTCAGGTACAGAGGATAATGATGTGTTCAGGTACAGAGGATGATGATGTGTTCAGGTACAGAGGATAATGATGTGTTCAGGTACAGAGGATGATGTGTTCAGGTACAGAGGATGATGATGTGTTCAGGTACAGAGGATGATGATGTGTTCAGGTACAGAGGATGATGATGTGTTCAGGTACAGAGGGTGATGATGTGTTCAGGTACAGAGGGTGATGTGTTCAGGTACAGAGGATGATGTGTTCAGGTACAGAATATGATGTGTTCAGGTACAAAGAATGATGATGTGTTCAGGTACAGAGGATGATGATGTGTTCAGGTACAGAATATGATGTGTTCAGGTACAAAGGATGATGATGTGTTCAGGTACAGAGGATGATGATGTGTTCAGGTACAGAGGATAATGATGTGTTCAGGTACAGAGGATGATGATGTGTTCAGGTACAGAGGATAATGATGTGTTCAGGTACAGAGGATGATGTGTTCAGGTACAGAGGATGATGATGTGTTCAGGTACAGAGGATGATGTGTTCAGGTACAGAGGATGATGATGTGTTCAGGTACAGAGGATGATGATGTGTTCAGGTACAGAATATGATGTGTTCAGGTACAGAGGATGATGATGTGTTCAGGTACAAAGGATGATGATGTGTTCAGGTACAGAGGATGATGTGTTCAGGTACAGAGGATGATGATGTGTTCAGGTACAGAGGATGATGATGTGTTCAGGTACAGAGGATGATGATGTGTTCAGGTACAGAATATGATGTGTTCAGGTACAGAGGATGATGATGTGTTCAGGTACAAAGGATGATGATGTGTTCAGGTACAGAGGATGATGTGTTCAGGTACAGAGGATGATGATGTGTTCAGGTACAGAGGATGATGATGTGTTCAGGTACAGAGGATGATGTGTTCAGGTACAGAGGATGATGATGTGTTCAGGTACAGAGGATGATGTGTTCAGGTACAGAATATGATGTGTTCAGGTACAGAGGATGATGTGTTCAGGTACAGAGGATGATGATGTGTTCAGGTACAGAGGATGATGATGTGTTCAGGTACAAAGGATGATGATGTGTTCAGGTACAGAGGATGATGTGTTCAGGTACAGAGGATGATGATGTGTTCAGGTACAGAGGATGATGTGTTCAGGTACAGAGGATGATGATGTGTTCAGGTACAGAGGATGATGTGTTCAGGTACAGAGGATGATGATGTGTTCAGGTACAGAGGATGATGATGTGTTCAGGTACAGAGGATGATGATGTGTTCAGGTACAGAGGATGATGTGTTCAGGTACAGAGGATGATGTGTTCAGGTACAGAGGGTGGTGATGTGTTCAGGTACTCTTACACCTTTTCTCCTGCAGGGGTAAAGCTGAGCGTTCCTCACGCTAACGACATCGGTCTGGAGGCCGTGGTGCTGCAGTACACCGACTGGATGGACGAGAACAATGGGCTGAAGAACCGCGACGCCATGGACGACATTGTGGGCGACCACAACGTTATCTGCCCGCTTGCTCACTTTGCTCGCTCCTATGCCCAGCACAACGCCATGAAGGCCAACACGGGGGGAGCGGGCGGGGGGATGAACAGTGGAGGGAACTCACAGGGTAAGATCATGTCCTTTCCTTGTACCGCTGTGTCCAGGTCTCATCCTGTCCATCTTTGACCCATTCATTAACCTCTCCTCCTCTTCCAGGAGGCGTGTACCTTTACCTGTTTGACCACCGGGCCTCGAACCTGGCCTGGCCCGAGTGGATGGGAGTGATCCACGGTTACGAGATCGAGTTTGTGTTCGGCCTCCCGCTTGAGAAGAGACTGAACTACACACTGGAGGAGGAGAAGCTGAGCAGACGCATGATGAGATATTGGGCCAACTTCGCTCGCACGGGGTCAGAACCACAGAGCCAATATTGAATCATAATGATAAATGAGATGTGTCTTAGTGCAGCATAGAGAGAATCATTAAAGCTTTTAATCTAATGATGTCAGAGCAGTGAGTGATGACTCTGCGGCAGAGGGCTGAGCTCTGACTTTATACTGAACAAAGATGCAGTTAAAGAAATATCAGAACATGAACCATTCGATATCAGGCTGAATTAAACATGTATGAGCAACATGGATCACCACCGTTTTTTAATCTTGTTTTCACACTGATTACAACTAAGAGCAGATATCTTTAATATCTTCAGTTCATCTGTAAGTTAGTTGGTACATTTGTCAGTAAGTCGCTTAAGACGAGTGGTTGAAGATGGTTGCTTGGTTGGTTAAGATACTAAGGTGGTTGGTTGGTTAAGATGGTTGGTTGCTGGTTGGTTGCTGGTTGGTTGGTTAAGATGGTCGGTTGCTGGTTGGTTACTGGTTGGTTGGTTAAGATGGTTGGTTGCTGGTTGGTTGGTTGCTGGTTGGTTGCTGGTTGGTTGGTTAAGATGGTTGGTTGCTGGTTGGTTGGTTGCTGGTTGGTTGCTGGTTGGTTGGTTAAGATGGTTGGTTGCTGGTTGGTTGGTTGCTGGTTGGTTGCTGGTTGGTTGGTTAAGATGGTTGGTTACTGGTTGGTTGGTTAAGATGGTTGGTTGCTGGTTGGTTGGTTGCTGGTTGGTTGCTGGTTGGTTGGTTAAGATGGTTGGTTGCTGGTTGGTTGGTTAGTTAAGATGGTTGGTTGCTGGTTGGTTGGTTAAGATGGTTGGTTGCTGGTTGGTTGCTGGTTGGTTGGTTAAGATGGTCGGTTGCTGGTTGGTTACTGGTTGGTTGGTTAAGATGGTTGGTTGCTGGTTGGTTACTGGTTGGTTGGTTAAGATGGTTGGTTGCTGGTTGGTTGGTTGCTGGTTGGTTGCTGGTTGGTTGGTTAAGATGGTTGGTTGCTGGTTGGTTGGTTAAGATGGTTGGTTGCTGGTTGGTTGGTTAAGATGGTTGGTTGCTGGTTGGTTGGTTAAGATGGTTGGTTGCTGGTTGGTTGGTTAAGATGGTTGGTTGCTGGTTGGTTGCTGGTTGGTTGGTTAAGATGGTCGGTTGCTGGTTGGTTACTGGTTGGTTGGTTAAGATGGTTGGTTGCTGGTTGGTTAAGATGGTTGGTTGCTGGTTGGTTACTGGTTGGTTGGTTAAGATGGTTGGTTGCTGGTTGGTTGGTTGCTGGTTGGTTGCTTGTTGGTTGGTTAAGATGGTTGGTTGCTGGTTGGTTGGTTAAGATGGTTGGTTGCTGGTTGGTTGGTTAAGATGGTTGGTTGCTGGTTGGTTGGTTAAGGCAGTTGGTTGGTTAAAAAAGTGAGGTGGTTGATTGGTTGATTAAGTTAAAGATGTATTTGTCACATCGTAGTCTAACCTTTCTATCAACATTTTTACTGAATCAGATTTTTCCACCACATGAGCAGCTGATGTAAAAAGCTTGTGTCTCTGTAAATAAGAGTTATTGCAGTTGAACTGGTTTCACTTTAATGATGATGGATCTCTGAGTGGACCAGCTGATGATGTCATCACATGACACTGTGCACTGCTCGTACTCTGTTTATCAGGGAGCTGATACTGAAGGGTTAACCTGGGACTTATTCTGGTCTCTGCAGGAATCCCAATGTGAACCATGATGGTCTGGTGGAGAGTAAGAAGCGCTGGCCCGTGTTCACGCTGAGCGAGCAGAAACACGTCGGCCTGAACACTGAACCTCTGAAGATCCACAGAGGCCTGAGGAACCAGATGTGTGCTTTCTGGAACCGCTTCCTGCCCCGCCTCCTCAACATCACCGGTAAACACTGTAATGAGCTCCATGTGCTGTGTTCTTTCTACACGTGTCTTACTGGAGCGCTCCTCCACCAGTGTTTCCCAAACGTTGTTTCTGGTGACCCGGTTTTTGAAAATGACGAACCGTCGTGACCCAGTTCACAGGTGCAGTTTAGGAAGTGAACAGGTTCCCTTTTCTCCATCAGCAGAAACACTATGAACACTTAACATCCATACTGTCTCCATCATGTTTCATGTTCTCAGGACACTCAGACTTGTGTTTAAGTGCAGCTGTTATCAGCGCCTGTCTAACTCCGCCCCCTCCTGTGTGTGTCCTATCAGATAACATCGACGAGGCTGAGCGTCAGTGGAAGGTGGAGTTTCACCGCTGGTCCTCCTACATGATGCACTGGAAGAGTCAGTTTGATCACTACAGCAAGCAGGAGCGCTGCACTGACCTCTGAGCCCCGCCCCCTCTGCCCCGCCCACAGAGAGTGAGAGCCACGAGGGAGGGGGCCGGCAGAGAGAGCGCTCATTTCCCTCCATAGCCCCGCCCCCTCACAGTGAAGTGTAACTTCATTCGTTGTTTGAGCTCAAACTGACGTGTATTTATTTATTTATTCTATTTATTCAGCCCGTGTCTCCGTGTGTCTGTCAAAGGGCTGTGGAGGGAAGTGATGTCACGATCTGTCATGACCTCGGGCGTGTGTGTGACGGCGTGTGCGTGTAACATCTTCTGTTTCAGACGATTCCTTCTTTTCCACATATCAGGGTTTTTGTTTCCGTCCTTCAGTCTGCTTGATGACCACTAATTCCAATTCGTGTGTGTGTGTGTGTGTGTGTGTGTGTGTGTGTGTGTGTGTGTGTGTGTGTGTGTGTGTGTGTGTGTGTGTGTGTGTGTGTGTGTGTGTGTGTGTGTGTGTGTGTGTGTGTGTGTGTGTGTGTCTGTGTGTCTGTGTGTCTGTGTGTGTGTGTGTGTGTGTGTGTGTGTGTGTGTGTGTGTCTCAGTGAGCTTTACTGTTTGATGACGGTGAGGATCTCGACCTCAATGATGAAACAAACGGAGGTCGTCCAGGGGGCGGAGCTATGCGCTGACATTAGACACTTTTAAAATGGATATTTTAGCATGCTGTGTTTTCCTGGAAAATGTTTTAAAAAATCTGTAATAATGTGAAGACTCCAAACTACCAATCAAAATCCAGATATGACCTCTAATGGTTAAGTGCAAAGATGGGCGGGGCCTGACAATCATCCTCACCCTTCTCTCCCCCCATTAATATATAAATATATATAAATGCTGTTTATATATATATATATATATAAACATATATATGTTTATATATAAATATATATAAATGCTGTTTATATATATATATATATATAAACATATATATGTTTATATATAAATATATATAAATGCTGTTTATATATATATATATATATAAACATATATATATGTTTATATATAAATGTATATATACACATATATGTGTGTATATATAATATAATACATATATATATATGTTTATATATATATGTTTATATATATATGTTTATATATATATATGTATTATATAAAATGAAAACAAAGATGTGTTGTTGTGTATTAAGTCTCAGTGTTTCCACACTGAACACTTGTACAGGTCGGACACACGAGGCGGGTGGACGGTTTTAAACCCTGCTCTCCTCGTCCTCCTCGCCCTCCTCGCTCTCCTCGTCCTCCTCGTCCTCCTCGCCCTCCTCGCCCTCCTCGCTCTCCTCGCTCTCCTCGTCCTCCTCGCTCTCCTTGCTCTCCTCGCTCTCCTCGCCCTCCTCGCTCTCCTCGCTCTCCTCGTCCTCCTCGCCCTCCTCGCCCTCCTCGTCCTCCTCGCTCTCCTCGCCCTCCTCGCCCTCCTCGTCCTCCTCGCTCTCCTCGCTCTCCTCGTCCTCCTCGCTCTCCTCGCTCTCCTCGCTCTCCTCGTCCTCCTCGCTCTCCTCGCTCTCCTCGTCCTCCTCGTCTTTAATCTTCCTCTTAGCTCCGCCTGTCATCATCTTCATCACTCATCGTTCACCCTTCTCTCGCTCATCCTCTCCTTCTCCCCCCCCCCCCCCCCCCCCCCCCTCGTCCTCTGCCTGCTCGTTAGCCTAATGGAGGGAGAGTAATTCACTCAGTGCAGGCTGAAGTGACAGAGCGCTGGCTCAGCCGACAGGACGTGAACGATGGAGGGATGATGGGAAAGGGAGGAGGAGGCGAGGGGGGAGATCGAGGAGGCGAGGGGGGAGGAGGCGGGGGGAGATCGAGGAGGCGAGGGGGGAGGAGGCGGGGGGGGAGATCGAGGAGGCGAGGGGGGAGGAGGCAGGGGGGAGATCGAGGAGGCGAGGGGGGAGGAGGCGAGGGGGGAGGAGGAGAAGTGACGGAGAGATGAAAGGACAGGCGGAGAAACGATGGTTACGTAACTCTGAGGAAGGTTGAAGCTAAAAAGCGATTTTTCAAAATAAAGCGACGAGCTCCAGATGTTTCAGAGAATTATTTTAAAATGTGATATTTCTATTTCTTCCCCCCTGAAAAATCCTGAACAGCGTTTTTAATCAGTTTAAAGTCTCCAAAATAAAAGCTCGTAAATCAAACTAAATCCGGAGTAAGGGTTAGTTATATTGTTTTTACTCAACAAACAGGAAGTGACTGTAAAACACTGAAGACACACTTTCACCTCCATTAACCGCCTTTCTGGCATTTTATTTTGAAAAGATGTTTTTGTTGAACTTTTATAAAAACATTTCTGCAGAAGGTGATCTTCATGAGGACTCGTGAAACACGC
>NW_027636785.1:53424-73424 GCF_947650265.1 Symphodus melops | reverse complement strand
GCTCTGAGGACGAGGACCCGACCTCGCTCTGAGGACGAGGACCCGACCTCGCTCTGAGACGAGGACCCGACATCCCTCTGAGGGCGAGGACCAGACATCCCTCTGAGGGCGAGGACCAGACATCCCTCTGAGGGCGAGGACCAGACATCCCTCTGAGGGCGAGGACCAGACATCCCTCTGAGGGCGAGGACCAGACATCCCTCTGAGGGCGAGGACCCGACCTCGCTCTGAGGACGAGGACCCGACCTCGCTCTGAGGACAAGGACCCGACCTCGCTCTGAGGACGAGGACCCGACCTCGCTCTGAGGCGAGGACCCGACCTCGCTCTGAGGGCGAGGACCAGACATCCCTCTGAGGGCGAGGACCCGACCTCGCTCTGAGGGCGAGGACCCGACCTCGCTCTGAGGACCAGGACCCTACCTCGCTCTGAGGACCAGGACCCGACCTCGCTCTGAGGACCAGGACCCGACCTCGCTCTGAGGACCAGGAGGGTTTGTATATCTCATGAATAGTCTTAGCACATTAAACAGTGTAAGGACATTGTGGCAGCCAATCACAGAGGAGAGTTTGAGGAGAGGCCTGTTTGTAAAGGGAGTCTCTAAAGGACTGTTCACAGTCCTGAACGGGGACGGTTCTGGTTTGTGTCTTGAGCATGTAAAGGAGGACAACATGAAAGGCAGGACGGGTGTTACAGGCTTCAACGTGTCGTTTCAAGTCTGAGCGCAGAGCGGCGTCTCTGACTGAACGTTGGACTGCAGGATGATGTCACCGCCCCGCTCGCTCATGTCACGTGTGCTCAGGGATTTTTAGGATTCTAGTAAAAACCAAATGAGATCGCCGCCTGTCTGATACCACAGCATCATAAACAGAAGTTCAGACGCCGCATGTTGAATCATTTCTTATTTTCATTGGCCAGAAATTACTGCACAACAACTGTTAGCGTTTTCTTTTTGTGTCTCAGTTAAAGATGAGTTCCATGTCTTCTCACAGAGAGCGGAGCAGGTGACATCCCATGACCTCTCTGTGGCGCGTCGAACACGCTCCTCTGTGGCGTGTCGAACGCGCTCCTCTGTGGCGTGTCGAACACGCTCCTCTGTGGCGTGTCGAACGCGCTCCTCTGTGGCGTGTCGAACACGCTCCTCTCCGGGTCAAAGATGCACAAAGGGAACGTTCATGTCAAATGATTCAGCAAATGAAAAAAGCATTTTCTACGTCCACGTCCGTCATATTCACCACTTTGAATCTCCTCCAATCACTGAGCTAAACTCACCTGCTGCGCTCTCATTGGCTGGAGGAAACACACCAGCTCCGCCCACAAACGTCCCGAGTCAACCAGAACAAATCAGAAGAGTCAAATCCAGTCAGAGGACAGAGTCTCTGCAGACACAGTCACACATGTACGGAGGCCCAGAAGGGACAAAGCTTCACTTTAGGAGGAGACTGAGTTTTATTTTGAAGGGACAAAGCTTCACTTTAGGAGGAGACTGAGTTTTATTTTGAAGGGACAAAGGGGCAGCTTCACTTTAGGAGGAGACTGAGTTTTATTTTGAAGGGACAAAGCTTCACTTTAGGAGAAGACTGAGTTTTATTTTGAAGGGACAAAGCTTCACTTTAGGAGGAGACTGAGTTTTATTTTGAAGGGACAAAGCTTCACTTTAGGAGAAGACTGAGTTTTATTTTGAAGGGACAATGGAGCAGCTTTACTTTAGGAGAAGACTGAGTTTTATTTTGAAGGGACAAGCAGCTTCACTTTAGGAGGAAACTGAGTTTTATTTTGAAGGGACAAAGAGCAGCTTCACTTTAGGAGGAGACTGAGTTTTATTTTGAAGGGACAAAGAGCAGCTTCACTTTAGGAGGAGACTGAGTTTTATTTTGAAGGGACAAGCAGCTTCACTTTAGGAGGAAACTGAGTTTTATTTTGAAGGGACAAAGAGCAGCTTCACTTTAGGAGGAGACTGAGTTTTATTTTGAAGGGACAATGGAGCAGCTTCACTTTAGGAGAAGACTGAGTTTTATTTTGAAGGGACAAGCAGCTTCACTTTAGGAGGAAACTGAGTTTTATTTTGAAGGGACAAAGAGCAGCTTCACTTTAGGAGGAGACTGAGTTTTATTTTGAAGGGACAAAGAGCAGCTTCACTTTAGGAGGAGACTGAGTTTTATTTTGAAGGGACAAGCAGCTTCACTTTAGGAGGAGACTGAGTTTTATTTTGAAGGGACAAAGAGCAGCTTCACTTTAGGAGAAGACTGAGTTTTATTTTGAAGGGACAATGGAGCAGCTTCACTTTAGGAGGAGACTGAGTTTTATTTTGAAGGGACAATGGAGCAGCTTCACTTTAGGAGAAGACTTTGTTTTATTTTGAAGGGACAAAGAGCAGCTTCACTTTAGGAGAAGACTGAGTTTTATTTTGAAGGGACGGTGGAGCAGCTTCACTTTAGGAGAAGACTGAGTTTTATTTCTGACCTTCAAAGTTGAAATCATCTCACCTGTGTCCTCTGGAGACTCTGGTCCTTCCTTTAGTCCAACGAGTCTCACTTAAAGTCTCTGCACTGATTTTATTGGTCAGAAACATTTGTGACTTAAATCTGTCGATCTCTCAGATTGAACTGAAGCGTTCAGCAGTGTCCTGTGAGTGCGTGGCCCAATCAGAAGCGCTCACCTTCTGATGTCACCTGGAGTGAGCTGACTGAGAGCGAAGCTGCTGACGATAGATCAGGTTCATTCATCTCACTGAAGAGCTTTGAAATGTTCTCGTCCTTCTCGGATGCGTAAGGGAATTATGTTTTTTTGAGTCTCGGCACAAATTCATCAAATGCTGTCAAACAGGATTATTGTTGTTTCTGTTTTCTTCTTCACTGACGAGCTCTGAACATAAATGACTTTATTACAGATTAAAATGTTGGACATGAAAATCATGGCTCAAGTATTTTCTCTTCATTTCTCCTGATATCTTCTCCTGCTGGGAGGAGCATGTGTGAACACACACACACACACACACACACACACACACACACACACACACACACACTGCACTTTAGTTTCAGTGTTGTGAAAACAAAAGTTCACGGGGGCTGAAAACATGAAAGTGCCTCGACAGTTCAGGCGTGTCTTGATATTTAGGATCTGTTCTCCGTCTGTGCTCAACAGGTGAGTTAAAGAGACGGGGGGGCGGGGGCAGGAAGACACGATGACGGGGGAGGGACTGGTCACCATAGAAACCAGCCAGACTGTTTTCTCTCTTCAGCAGAAACGGAAGAAACCTTCAGACGTCCACCAGCGAAGGTCACAAGCGTCCGAACTGGGAGCTGTGGTTTAAGGCCTGGGTGGTCTTTAAAAACCAGCTGATGCAAAGTGAAGCAGCATTCTGAGCCTTCTGGATGTTTCTATGATTATTCTGATGGGCCGCAGACGGAACAGGAGCCATATGGACAGGTGAGCTCTTTGTCTGACCTGTGAGCGCAGTGATGCAGGAATTTATGAGCACAAACACTCCATGCACCCACCGACATGTGTTTGGACGGGACAGCTGTCAATGTTTAAACATCAGATGATATAATTAATGCTTTGAACATAAACTTTATAAACATGTTACAAACTGTTCTCCTGATGAACTATTCGCTGAAGAAGAGACAAAAATGACCTTAAAAAGAAGTACACTCAATCTCACTGATGTAGGAACAGTTAAAGAATTGTCTTTGTGTTCTATTTATTTCTGTAAAGTTTTCAAATGTTATAAATCAGATGGATGTCAATGTAGACCAACACCGTTTGATGACTGTGAGTGGATTAAGATTTATAAAAAAAACTCCAGTTTATGATATAAAGATGTTTTATTCGGCTTATTTACAGCCTGTTTACCTGCTGCAGACGTTACAGTCTGTTTACCTGCTGCAGACGTTACAGTCTGTTTACCTGCTGCAGACGTTACAGCCTGTTTACCTGCTGCAGACGTTACAGCCTGTTTACCTGCTGCAGACGTTACAGTCTGTTTACCTGCTGCAGACGTTACAGTCTGTTTACCTGCTGCAGACGTTACAGTCTGTTTACCTGCTGCAGACGTTACAGCCTGTTTACCTGCTGCAGACGTTACAGTCTGTTTACCTGCTGCAGACGTTACAGTCTGTTTACATGCAGACGTTACAGCCTGTTTACCTGCTGCAGACGTTACAGCCTGTTTACCTGCTGCAGACGTTACAGCCTGTTTACCTGCTGCAAACGTTACAGCCTGTTTACCTGCTGCAGACGTTACAGTCTGTTTACCTGCTGCAGACGTTACAGCCTGTTTACCTGCTGCAGACGTTACAGTCTGTTTACCTGCTGCAGACGTTACAGTCTGTTTACCTGCTGCAGACGTTACAGCCTGTTTACCTGCTGCAGACGTTACAGCCTGTTTACCTGCTGCAAACGTTACAGCCTGTTTACCTGCTGCAGACGTTACAGTCTGTTTACCTGCTGCAGACGTTACAGCCTGTTTACCTGCTGCAGACGTTACAGCCTGTTTACCTGCTGCAAACGTTACAGTCTGTTTACCTGCTGCAGACGTTACAGTCTGTTTACCTGCTGCAGACGTTACAGCCTGTTTACCTGCAGACGTTACAGCCTGTTTACCTGCTGCAGACGTTACAGTCTGTTTACCTGCTGCAGACGTTACAGTCTGTTTACCTGCTGCAGACGTTACAGCCTGTTTACCTGCTGCAGACGTTACAGTCTGTTTACCTGCTGCAGGCGTTACAGCCTGTTTACCTGCTGCAGACGTTACAGCCTGTTTACCTGCTGCAGACGTTACAGCCTGTTTACCTGCAGACGTTACAGCCTGTTTACCTGCTGCAGACGTTACAGTCTGTTTACCTGCTGCAGACGTTACAGCCTGTTTACCTGCTGCAGACGTTACAGCCTGTTTACCTGCTGCAGACGTTACAGTCTGTTTACCTGCTGCAGACGTTACAGCCTGTTTACCTGCTGCAGACGTTACAGCCTGTTTACCTGCTGCAGACGTTACAGCCTGTTTACCTGCTGCAGACGTTACAGTCTGTTTACCTGCTGCAGACGTTACAGTCTGTTTACCTGCTGCAGACGTTACAGCCTGTTTACCTGCTGCCGACGTTACAGCCTGTTTACCTGCTGCAGACGTTACAGTCTGTTTACCTGCTGCAGACGTTACAGTCTGTTTACCTGCTGCAGACGTTACAGCCTGTTTACCTGCTGCAGGCGTTACAGTCTGTTTACCTGCTGCAGACGTTACAGTCTGTTTACCTGCTGCAGACGTTACAGCCTGTTTACCTGCTGCAGACGTTACAGTCTGTTTACCTGCTGCAGACGTTACAGTCTGTTTACCTGCTGCAGACGTTACAGTCTGTTTACCTGCTGCAGACGTTACAGCCTGTTTACCTGCTGCAGACGTTACAGCCTGTTTACCTGCTGCAGACGTTACAGTCTGTTTACCTGCTGCAGACGTTACAGTCTGTTTACCTGCTGCAGACGTTACAGCCTGTTTACCTGCTGCCGACGTTACAGCCTGTTTACCTGCTGCAGACGTTACAGTCTGTTTACCTGCTGCAGACGTTACAGTCTGTTTACCTGCTGCAGACGTTACAGCCTGTTTACCTGCTGCAGGCGTTACAGTCTGTTTACCTGCTGCAGACGTTACAGTCTGTTTACCTGCTGCAGACGTTACAGCCTGTTTACCTGCTGCAGACGTTACAGTCTGTTTACCTGCTGCAGACGTTACAGTCTGTTTACCTGCTGCAGACGTTACAGTCTGTTTACCTGCTGCAGACGTTACAGCCTGTTTACCTGCTGCAGACGTTACAGTCTGTTTACCTGCTGCAGACGTTACAGTCTGTTTACCTGCTGCAGACGTTACAGCCTGTTTACCTGCTGCCGACGTTACAGCCTGTTTACCTGCTGCAGACGTTACAGTCTGTTTACCTGCTGCAGACGTTACAGTCTGTTTACCTGCTGCAGACGTTACAGCCTGTTTACCTGCTGCAGACGTTACAGTCTGTTTACCTGCTGCAGACGTTACAGTCTGTTTACCTGCTGCAGACGTTACAGTCTGTTTACCTGCTGCAGACGTTACAGCCTGTTTACCTGCTGCAGGCGTTACAGTCTGTTTACCTGCTGCAGACGTTACAGCCTGTTTACCTGCTGCAGACGTTACAGCCTGTTTACCTGCTGCAGACGTTACAGTCTGTTTACCTGCTGCAGACGTTACAGTCTGTTTACCTGCTGCAGACGTTACAGCCATCCTCTGAGATTGTCTGCAGATGTCTGCTCTGATCTCTGTGCACATAATGAAACCGTTTAATGTGATTCTGTCAAACAACACATGGCACTTATTTAATCAGCAGCACTCTGTGGTCAACAGTGTTGGACCTTCGTCTGCCACTTCTTCATTGTCATTTTTAAGTCATGTCCAGCCTTCACGTGTTAACAACCAACTGTGGAAGATTTCAGGGACAGACTGTCTGAATCTTCTCGAAATTGTCAACAGTGCATGAACTCAGCGTTATTCCTGATCTTGGTTTTTCAACACCTTTTACATCTCAGCAGATAAGCCTGCTAAGACTATGCCCATAGGTTATAGGACAGAGACCTTTGTTGACCTCTGTAGTTAAGTGGTGTATCACCTGTGCATATAACCACTCTTCATGTTTACACAAACATACAGTGGCGTCTGTCTGTGTGCCCATGCTAACATGCTGATAATGAAGCTTTCAACAGAGTGCTGAAGGGTTTCTACCTGACTGAACCCTGTTGTTTTCTTAAATTGTGGACTTAATAATGATGGTGCCCAAATCTATGTATCATAAATTCATCCAGTGTGATGGGAGTATGACGGATGTGCACAGACACCGGAGGGAAGTGTGGTTACTTATTGCAGAGTTAATGGGGTGAGAAGAAGAACTGAATCAGCAGCATACCCTTGTACACAGGAAGGCAAACAAGCACAAAGAATCAGCAGCATACAGCAGGAGGTCAAACAGATTGTGCAAAATCCTGGTCAACAGTCAGAGAGGAGGGGGAGGAGAGGTAACTGGAAGCTACTCCTTTCCAGTTAGTCCCCTATTAGAAAAAACAAAATGTAGGGCCCCTTTTAGAAGAGGATGTTCAGGGTTCAATACAGACAACCTGCAGTTGGTCAAGTATAAAATTTGACATCAGCTCTGTCTGGAGTTACAATCAGGCTGAGATCTGTTGGAGCTTTAATCTGCAGACTAAAACAAGCTGTATAAACATAAATGACAAAATTACTACCTTATCCAAAAAGTGATGAACTGATCCAGAATAAGATCCAGAATAAAAGGTGGTTTTCATATCCATAGGGAACCAAGTTTTTAGGGGGTCCGAAGGACAAAAGCCTTACTTTGATTGGTGCATGCAGCTTAAAAGAACTTCAATTTGGAGCACATTTGCGCCCAAGGATTGTATCACAACCATTCCTGCCTGTTTGACCACCGAAGGCTATAGAAATCTTTTTGTACAGTATATTTAAGTCATTGTGATCCCAACATATGTTGAAAGAGGACCAAGGATGGAAAATACCAGGATTCTCATTTTTGTCTAAGTTGACACAAGTGTATGACTGATGTGTCTCTTTATCTTTAGGTGACCCACTTCTGGAACTTTTAAAATCCTCTGAGAATCTGCTGCACCAGATCACAAAGGAAGTCTCAAGGATGACAGAAAAAAAGCTTGACAGATTCCCAAAAGTACAATAATCAACGTCTCCCTAACCTGAACATCATTGAATCACTCAAAATGTCATCCAGCAGTGGAGTTCCTCTCAACATCAGCGCATCTGTACTCAACAAACTCTATGAAGCCTTCTCCCCTTCTCCCTCTACCATCCCTCCATCTCCATCCTGCAGCATAGACGAGTCTTACAAGTACATCTTCCTCCCCATCTGCTACTCTTTCACCTTTATCTTCAGCATTTCCCTAAACTCTGTCATCCTCTACCGATCCTTCCGCAGGACAAAGCGATGGAATGCCTCCCTGATCTACATGGTCAACCTGGCCTCTACCGACTTTATGTACGGATTGTCGCTGCCGTTCCTGGTGGCTAGTTACGTGATGCGGGATCGCTGGATGTTTGGGGACTTTATGTGCCGTTTGGTCCGCTTTCTTTTCTACTTTAACCTTTACTGCTCCATCTTCTTCCTCACCTGTATCTCCGTGCACAGATACCTTGGAATCTGCCACCCGATGAGAGTCATCACACTGGAGACCAAGAAGGCTGTCAAGTGCACCTGTGTCGTGGTTTGGATCGTTGTGTTTGCTTTGACTTGCCCAATCTTTCGGTTTGCTCAAACTGGACATGTAACGAGATCTGCTGGTCTTAATGGTAATGGTAGCAGAACAGTCAACCTTAGTAATGAAGTATTATCAATGAATGGTAGTACTAGCAATGGGAACCTAGGGGTGGTCATTGAGGAGTACCAGAACTGTTGGGACGATGCCATTGATAAGGAGTTTTCTGATTACGTACCCTATGGAATCATTCTCCATTTGCTGGGCTTTTTTGTGCCGTTTACCATCATTGCCTGGTGTTACTCTCATGTTGTTCTGACCATATTTAGGAGTCTGCATGTTCAGCCCTTGTCCAGCAGAGGTTCCAAAGCAGAGGGAGACGAAGGGATACATAGACATTTTCGAAAAAGTCCTAAGATCGATGGAGGAGAAAGAAGAGGAAGCAATGGCATGTCGAGGACACGGATAAGAGATGAAGGAGTTTCAATTTTTCTTGGCGCAAACTCCCCCTACGCCAATCGCAGACGCAAATCAATTAAGACCATAATTACAATCACCCTTCTCTTTGCTCTCTGCTTCTTCCCCTTCCACGTAACCAGAACCATCTTCCTCCTGCTAAAAGTGACCAATAGAGTCCCATGCCACACCATCACCATGGTCTCCATGTGCTATAAGATCACCCGACCTTTGGCGTCCTTTAACGCATGGCTCAACGCCCTCCTATACTTCCTGACCAAAGACAAAGGTGGAGCTCATTGCTGCCACACAGTAAACACCATCAATCACCAACAAGGCGGGCTTCTGCAGCCTCTGAGGATGATGGGAAAAGGAAAGGACGCAGATGAAGCTGGAATAGAAGATGGAATACACAACGAGGAGAATAAAGCTTTTCACAACAGTCCGCCGTACATGAACAGAGCAAAAGTTCGGTTTATAGTTGAATGACTTTTCTAAGAGGAAAGAAAAAGCCTTTTAGATACACTGTATTATTTCTATGACTGGAAATCAAAATAATATGTAGCATGTGAAGAACTGTAGCAAAAGCAATGATTAAAGAAAAACCAAAGCAAAATGTTCAGTATGCCTTTTATTTCTGATTATCAGCCGGTTTGCCGTGACCCAGCATTCAGAGACTTTGAACTGTTCACCTCTTGTGCACTGTAAAGGTTGTAAAACAAGTTCTAAAACTACCCGATTGGAACATCTGAGGAAACAGAGGCCTACAGGAACACCACGTGAGTATGAAAAGTGAAAGACAGAGGTCTGAGTTTACGCTGGTGATGCAGTGACATGATGAATCCAACCTCATGTTGGTTTAAAGTAGTCATATTTTGGAACATGGACGTTTTTTTGTGTCAGCTTTATGAGGCACCATAAAGACTGGGGTTTTGGTCAATCTCTGGACCCATTTTCTATAGTCTTGTGACAAAATTGCATTTGGAGAGATGGGCAACTTTCCTTGACTTTCAGTTTAGCAATTCTTAGCAATAAAAGATTTTTGCTACTGAAACTGCCTCGCTATTGTTTATAATCCAGTTAGCAACTTCAAAAATGACAATGGAGTTGGAGATGAGAAATGTCACACATGAGGAGGTTGCTAGTTTTAGATATTACTATAGGATAAGGGTTAGGAGTTTTTTTTGGACCAATAGGATCCTCTATTTGAATTTGGGCCAATACAATCAGCCTCTTGTGCTCGCCACAGGTTTATTTCCTGCAAACATAAAGCACGCTAAATTTCCAGTGTTCACTTAAACTAGGAGGATAATCCTGTTTTGATAGATAGATAGATAGATAGATAGATAGATAGATAGATAGATAGATAGATAGATAGATAGATAGATAGATACTTTATTGATCCCGAGGGAAATTCAGGAATCAGTCCACAGATTCAAATCCAAAAAACGTTATTTGTCCCCTGGGGGGCAATTTAGTCAAATATTCAATATGAAAAAGATTTATTCTACAATTAAACCAGTTTTCATAGATATTATGATTTAAACAGTGTTCTTTGAGGGAAAAAAAGAAGTAATTTTTGAGTAAGTGGTCTGAAAACCAATGAATATGAATCCATTAAGTGACATCACAGTGATTTCATAAAGTAGTAAAATGTAAACCCTGGTGCCAACCCTTTGTTCTTTTTCTCTCATAATGAGCGATAGGTTGTGCACAAGAACCTCAGTCAAACTGTTTTCAATACTCTTCTTGATTAAGCTCACACTGTCATTCACATAGTCTAACATGTACAGCAAAAGGAAAACCCCAGTAAGTTCATGGTCTCCTTCTCAGCTGAGCTGGGAGCCACGATAACTCAAACTGGACGCTGCCTCCAGTGCTCTCTGCTGGTGCAAAGTAAACACTGTACAAAGCTCACTGGTTCAATAAATCTGTCCTCTATGGAGAAGCTCTCTAACTTAAACTAACCTTCAGTCACATCCTGGTCAACACATGAGAAAACCTGTATCTGATTAAAGGACTCTTTCCGTGTTGCATTTAGTTTCTTATAAAACACTATATATTAATATAAAATAAATAAATAAATATTAATTATCTACCTCTACAGATCCTATAATACTTTTATTTGTTGAAAACAGTAGCTGTGTATAAACTCCACACTTTAAACACAGGAGTGTGGCTGCCATTGAAGACACTTCAATAGTAATGTCCATTTAATTCTGAATAGGACATTCACTTTGTGCAGGATCAAACAACCACCTTAGCATATAACCAATCACCAGTCGTTTTGTTAGAGGAGTCTGGATTTTGCCCAAGATTTCTGTCTATTGAAAAGACATTTTTTCTTGCCACTGTAACTTTTGCTAAGTGCCTATAGATTAATCTTATTTTTGGAGCTGAAGTCATCATATTTGGACGAGAAGGTGGAACTGGAAGAGTGAGGGTTTAACATACACAAAGTTATTACCAAGCCTTCATGTAAACTTGGTAAAATACATTTAATCCAACTATGACATCAGTTTGGAGGGTTTTGGTTTATTAAATTTATTAGGAAAACTTTACTGAGAAATTAATAACCTGACAAGTTGGGACATTTTATCACAGACTTTTATAGAATTGTTGGGGTTACTCTGTTGACTTTGGGGGGAAATGAAGGTTTTAGTCACCATGTCCATCTCTCTCTCAACGTATACAGACTAGTGTGGTCATAAATAGCATTTTATAATACATTTCATAATGTCTTCCTATTTTTTAATTTAGCAATTTGTAGGTTTGATTAAAAATAAGACATTACAGTGTTAAAATGATTGAAATAAAAACAACAGATAATCAAAAACATATTGAACAAAAGCCTCTGGATTTTAGACATTTAAGTTTTGTGCTAAAATAATTGAAATAAACAGTTTTACAGTTAAGGAGGAGTTATTGCCCACGTGTTGGTGATGAAGACCTTAAATATATTTCTTAAATGTGTTGTAGTCCGTTATAAACACGGATGTTAATCTTGTATAATCCACACTCACACGTTCTCAGTCCCCCCCCCCCTCCCCCTTCCTTCCTCATGCCGGTTAGAAATTCAAAACACAACCGCCTCGCGCATTCTCCCGTCCTGCACCGCGGCCCAGAAACCCCTCTGACGGGTATTTTAATTTCACATAAAAAATAAATAAAAATCACAGAAGAGATATTATTAAAAAGTGACGGCGGGGGTCGATTCTCCTGATCCATAGGCACATTTTGGTCTCGTTGAAATATTGCTGCGGGGTCGTTTGATTTTTTATTTATTTTCTGTGTGTGTGTCGGAGTGTGTGGAGGAGAGGAGCCGAGCCGTTGGCGCCACTTTCAAACGGCGCGCGGACACAGAGAGAGTAAGAGAGCTGCTCTTTATATTCACTTCTGGATTATTTATAACTTTACACTGGACTGTCTCTGCACTCAGAAAGGTGAGTAAACCCCGCATTTCATATTTAACTATATATTTTATTTATTAAAACGGGTGTGCGTGTGTGTTAAACTGTAGTTCTGTGATAAAGCTTCATATATATATACATATATATGTTTTTTATGGGTCACAGACTGATGATGATGATGGTACAATGAAGAGCTCTGAGTGTGAAACACACAGCGGCTCTGTGTCGCCTCCATTGTTTTATATTTCTCCACAAAGACTTGTGAGGAGATAAGTGAGCGAGCAGAGAGGAAGCGGACACTCCCCCTTCAGTCTCAGCCCCCCCCCCCTCCTCAAAGACCCCATCATCCGGGTCCTCGACAGTCTCAGCCCCCTCCTCAAAGACCCCATCATCCGGGTTCTCGACTGAACTCGACCCTCCAACGTTAAATATAAAAACACACGGCCCACTTCAAACAGAACCACGACTCATTATTCTTCCTCTTCACTTTTCAAACATTCAGTTTTAACGATCCGTTGGGAGGTGACTCAGCACTTTTTCCTCCCTGACGTCATCACAGCGGAATGTTCACGAGCCGCTGAGATTCCGTGTGTCACGTGCAGCCGTATGAATGTACGTAAACATAACGTCGTTAAAATACTCAGAAATATCACTGAACACTTCTGATGCTGGTGATAAAAATATAATCCGCAGATAGAGAAGTGATATTTATTTAAACTGTCAACAATCCTTTAAAGAATCATGAAGCTGACCTGATAATTCAAGTGAAACAGGTCTAACTATCAGATATACTGACTTATAACAACACACACTGATCAATGATCCGCTCTGCCTGATTTTAATTGTAAATCAGTAACTTCAGTATTTATACCTATTATATAATAATATCATTTCAATCAAAAGGCCAGACGACGAGCCCCGTGACATCATCATCACGCGTGTGTGTCATCACGTATCAAGGTGTTTTTGTAAAACCATGTCCACTGTGTGACATCACTTCCTGATTTAAAGGAGTGTATTCAAAGGCGTGTGTGTGAAGTGTGACCGGTCTAAATCAGCATTTAAAGTCAAAGAAGTGAATATGATCAAACCTCATCCTTCTACCTGGCTCACAATGACAAAGTCTAAAGTCACTTCAGATTTCTTTCTAACGTGTTGAATCTCTTCTGATTCTGTGACATGTTTCTGCTGTTTGCAGCATTTCCTCCCTTTGTTTGTGAGACAGAGTGAAGAGGTAACTATGGCAGGGATCCAACATATTCATAATATTAATACTTTATTTAAACTTTATGTTTTCAATAAATGGATTTAAAACAAAAACACTGAAGTTCCACATTCATTAAGAAAGCGAGCATGAATTGAGTGTAGCTACGTGGTCGTCTTCATCCATCCTCAGAGGTCCAATCATCAAAACATCAAATCAATGCTGCTGACTCATTTAGTTATGAACCAGTGTCTCACCTTATTACAGGCGATCATTCAATAAGGAAACCATTGTTGTTGTAATTATTGATTTATTTACAGCTCAAGCTGATCAAGTGCTTCAAAACAATGTGAATATCCATGCTAACATATACAACATATATAACATACATGACATATATAACATATATAACATACATGACATATATAACATACTTGACATACATAACATACATAACATATATAACATACTTGACATACATAACATACATAACATATATAACATACATGACATATATAACATATATAACATACATGAAATATATAACATATATAACATATACAACATGTATAACATACATAACATATATAACATACATAACATATATATATATAACATATATAACATTCATAACATATATAACATACATAACATATACAACATACATAACATACACAACATATATAACATATACAACATATATAACATACATAACATACATAACATATATAACATACATAACATATATAACATACATAACATACATAACATATATAACATACATAACATATATAACATACATAACATACATAACATATATAACATATATAACATACATAACATATATAACATACATAACATATATAACATACATAGCATATATAACATATATAACATATATAACATACATAACATATATAACATACATAACATACATAACATACATAACATATATAACGTATATAACATACATAACATATATAACATATACAACATATATAACATATACAACATATATAACATATACAACATATATAACATATATAACATATACAACATATATAACATATACAACATATATAACATATACAACATGTATAACATACATAACATATATAACATATACAACATATATAACATATACAACATGTATAACATACATAACATATATAACATACATGACATATATAACATATATAACATACATAACATACATAGCATACATAGCATATATAACATATAACATATATAACATACATAACATATATAACATATATAACATACATAACATATATAACATACATAACATATACAACATATATAACATACATAACATATATAACATATATAACATACATAGCATATACAGCATATATAGCATACATAACATATATAACATATATAACATACATAACATATATAACATACATAACATATAACATATATAACATACATAGCATATATAACATATAACATACATAGCATATACAACATATATAACATATATAACATATACAACATATATAACATATAACATAAAGGCTCAATAAATAATGGTAACAATAGAAAGGTGTGTTTCGTGCTGGATGATTTCTAAAGACATTATGTGTTTAAAGGAGGATTGTTCACATGTTATCTGCAGCTTTGAATCGTCTCTTGGAGTTCTAAAAGTTGATGAGAAATAAATATTTGCTAAATGAATAAATGAGTCCTGTAAAGTTTCTTCTTCTTAAATCAAATCTGGAAACTAAAGTGAAATATGTTGACTGTGTGAAAGGTGATTTATAATCCCATTCAAAGAGAAGCATGACAGAACACACACACACACACACACACACACACACACACAGTCTAATAATAAAGATGAATCATGATAATATATAATAATATAATAATAAAGGCTCTGATGAATCAGCTCTGGGAACTATTTCAGAACAAAGAGCAGCAAATCATCCAATCAGAGATTCACAGCAGATCACTTCTGCTGTACAGCTGTGTGTGTGTGTGTGTGTGAGTGTGTGTGTGTGAGTGTGTGTGAGAGTGTGTGTGTGTGTGAGTGTGTGTGTGTGTGTGTGTGTGTGAGTGTGTGTGAGAGTGTGTGTGTGTGTGTGTGGCTGACACACACTGAACACACACACACTTACTGAACACACACACACTTACTGAACACACACACTTACTGAACACACACACACACTTACTGAACACACACACACACTTACTGAACACACACACACTTACTGAACACACACACACACACTTACTGAACACACACACTTACTGAACACACACACACACTTACTGAACACACACACTTACTGAACACACACACTTACTGAACACACACACACACTTACTGAACACACACACTTACTGAACACACACTTACTGAACACACACACACACTTACTGAACACACACACACACTTACTGAACACACACACACTTACTGAACACACACACACACACTTACTGAACACACACACACTTACTGAACACACACACTTACTGAACACACACACACACTTACTGAACACACACACTTACTGAACACACACACTTACTGAACACACACACACACTTACTGAACACACACACTTACTGAACACACACACACTTACTGAACACACACACACTTACTGAACACACACACTTACTGAACACACACACTTACTGAACACACACACTTACTGAACACACACACACACTTACTGAACACACACACTTACTGAACACACACACACACTTACTGAACACACACACTTACTGAACACACACACTTACTGAACACACACACTTACTGAACACACACTTACTGAACACACACACACACTTACTGAACACACACACACACACTTACTGAACACACACACTTACTGAACACACACACACACACTTACTGAACACACACACTTACTGAACACACACACACACTTACTGAACACACACACACACACTTACTGAACACACACACACACACTTACTGAACACACACACTTACTGAACACACACACACTTACTGAACACACACACACACACTTACTGAACACACACACTTACTGAACACACACACTTACTGAACACACACTTACTGAACACACACACACACTTACTGAACACACACACACTTACTGAACACACACACACACTTACTGAACACACACACTTACTGAACACACACACACTTACTGAACACACACACACACTTACTGAACACACACACACACACACATACTTACTGAACACACACACACTTACTGAACACACACACTTACTGAACACACACACACTTACTGAACACACACACACTTACTGAACACACACACACACTTACTGAACACACACACACTTACTGAACACACACACACACTTACTGAACACACACACTTACTGAACACACACACTTACTGAACACACACACTTACTGAACACACACACTTACTGAACACACACACACACTTACTGAACACACACACTTACTGAACACACACACACTTACTGAACACACACACACACTTACTGAACACACACACTTACTGAACACACACACACACTTACTGAACACACACACTTACTGAACACACACACACTTACTGAACACACACACACACTTACTGAACACACACACTTACTGAACACACACTTACTGAACACACACACTTACTGAACACAAACACTTACTGAACACACACACACACTTACTGAACACAAACACTTACTGAACACACACACACACTTACTGAACACACACACACTTACTGAACACACACACACTTACTGAACACACACACACTTACTGAACACACACACTTACTGAACACACACACACTTACTGAACACACACACACTTACTGAACACACACACTTACTGAACACACACACTTACTGAACACACACACTTACTGAACACACACACACACTTACTGAACACACACACTTACTGAACACACACACACACTTACTGAACACACACACTTACTGAACACACACACTTACTGAACACACACTTACTGAACACAGACACGTCGGTTTTTTAATTTTTCAACATAGGTATGTATGTCGTTTTTTTCATTTTTCGACATAGGTATGTATGTGTTTTTTTCATTTTTCGACATAGGTATGTATGTCGTTTTTTTTTCATTTTGCGACATTGGTATGCATGTCGGTTTTTTGATTTTTCAACATAGGTATGTATGTCGTTTTTTCCCATTTTCCGACATAGGTATGTATGGTTTTTTGCATTTTTCGACATAGGTATGTATGTCGTTTTTTTTTAATTTTTCGACATAGGTATGTATGTCGTTTTTTCAAATTTTATGACATATGTATGTCGTTTTTTAATATTTTTACGATATAGGTATGTCGTTTTTTTCATTTTTCGACATAGGTATGTATGTCGTTTTTTTCATTTTTCGACATAGGTATGTATGTGTTTTTTTCATTTTTCGACATAGCTTTGTATGTTGTTTTTTTTTTCATTTTTACGACATAGCTTTGTATGTCGTTTTTTTCATTTTTCGACATAGCTTTGTATGTTGTTTTTTCCAATTTTTCGACATAGGTATGTATGTTTTTTTTTTCATTTTTCGACATAGGTATGTATGTGGTTTTTTTCATTTTTCGACATAGGTATGTATGCTGTTTTTTCTAATTTTTCGACATAGGTGTATATGCTGTTTTTTCTAATTTTTCGACATAGGTGTATATGCTGTTTTTTCCAATTTTTCGACAGGTATGTATGTCGTTTTTTTCAATTTTCGACATAGGTATGTATGTTGTTTTTTTCATTTTTCGACATAGGCATGTATGCTGTTTTTTTCCCATTTTTCGACAGATATGTATGTCGTTTTTTTCATTTTACGACATAGGCATGTATGTTGTTTTTTTCATTTTACGACATAGGTATGTATGTTGTTTTTTTCATTTTTCGACATAGGTATGTATGTTGTTTTTTTCATTTGTCGACATAGGTATGTATGTTGTTTTTTTCATTTGTCGACATAGGTATGTATGTTGTTTTTTTCATTTTTACGACATAGGTATGTATGTCATTTTTTTCATTTGTCGACATAGGTATGTATGTGTTTTTTTCATTTTTCGACATAGGTATGTATGTTGTTTTTTTTCATTTTTACGACATAGGCATGTATGTGGTTTTTTCATTTTTACGACATAGGTCTGTATGTTGTTTTTTTCATTTGTCGACATAGGTATGTATGTTGTTTTTTTCCCATTTGTCGACATAGGTATGTATGTTGTTTTTTTCCCATTTTTCGACATAGGTATGTATGTTGTTTTTTTTCATTTTGTCGACATAGGCATGTATGTTGTTTTTTTTTCGTTTCACGACATAGGTATTTATGTTGTTTTTTTTTCATTTGTCGACATAGGTATTTATGTTGTTTTTTTCATTTTTACGACATAGGTATGTATGTCATTTTTTTCATTTGTCGACATAGGTATGTATGTGTTTTTTTCATTTTTCGACATAGGTATGTATGTTGTTTTTTTTCATTTTGTCGACATAGGTATGTATGTTGTTTTTTTCATTTTTACGACATAGGTATGTATGTTGTTTTTTTCCCATTTTGTCGACATAGGTATGTATGTTGTTTTTTTCCCATTTTGTCGACATAGGTATGTATGTTGTTTTTTTTCGTTTCACGACATTTTTTGTGTGTGTGTGTGTCAGTATGTGTGTGTGTGTGTTTCAGTGTGTGTGCGTTAAGCCTTCTTTCTACTCCCACTGTAGTGATGTTGCTTCCTCATGGAGGCGTCTATAACAACCAGCAGGGGGCGAGCTGATCCGAGTGGTTTCCATCAGAGCTGTCAGCGTTACCTGGTTTTTATTTCATGTTGTTTTGTCCCTTCAGGCTCACCGTACGTCATGTATGAACCATATTTGTGTCCAGATTTCGCTCTAGCAGCACATCATGTTTTGAAGTTCTGTGTTTAGTCTTCAAATCATGACGTGCTGTCACTGCGAGCTCTGGAACGCACAACCCCCCCGATCAATGGCTCACGCTCCACCATCCGACCTAGAGAAGGTCAGAGGTCATCCACCATCCGACCTAGTGAAAGTCAGAGGTCATCCACCTGTGGTCCTAGTGAAGGTCAGAGGTCATCCACCGGTGGTCCTGGTGAAGGTCAGAGGTCATCTACAGGTGGTCCTGGTGAAGGTCAGAGGTCATCCACCTGTGGTCCTGGTGAAGGTCAGAGGTCATCTACAGGTGGTCCTGATGAAGGTCAGAGGTCATCTACAGGTGGTCCTGGTGAAGGTCAGAGGTCATCTACAGGTGGTCCTGGTGAAGGTCAGAGGTCATCTACAGGTGGTCCTGGTGAAGGTCAGAGGTCATCTACAGGTGGTCCTAGTGAAGGTCAGAGGTCATCTACAGGTGGTCCTGGTGAAGGTCAGAGGTCATCTACAGGTGGTCCTAGTGAAGGTCAGAGGTCATCTACAGGTGGTCCTAGTGAAGGTCAGAGGTCATCCCTGTGTTTTTAAAGACCCTCTAACACATTAAAGTGTTTGTGAGCTGTGTGTGTGTGTCCGTCTCTAGCAGCACATCATTACTGGTACTTGTGTGTGTGTGTGTGTGTTACCGGTGTGCGTGTGCTGCTACAGTCTGACACACCTCTTCATCATAACAAAGCTTTTTGTGATACTTGCTTTGAAGGCCTC
>NW_027636785.1:43424-48424 GCF_947650265.1 Symphodus melops | reverse complement strand
ACACACACACACATATATACACACATACACACACATACACACACATATACACACACACACACACACACACACACATATATATATATATACACACACACACACACACATATATACACACACACACACACACACACATATATATATATACACACACACACACACACACACACACACATATATACACACACACACACACACACACACACATATATACACACACACACACACACACATATATATATATATACACACACACACACACACACACACACACACACACATATATACACACACACACACACACACACACACATATATACACACACACACACACACATATATACACACACACACACACACACTTTAGAGAAACAGCCCAGACCGGAAATACAAACACAACGAATACTACAGAAACAATAAACTGCTCAGCCACACCCGCTCCAGAGACCACATCACCCCCGTCCTCCGTGACCTGCACTGGCTCCCCATCACTCACCGCATACAGTTTAAAATCCTCCTCCTCACACACAAAGCACTAAATAACCTGGCCCCACCTTACCTCACTGACCTGCTTCATCACCACACCCCCTCCCGTGACCTCCGCTCATCTAAAGGAAACATCCTCTCCCCACCTACACGGACCAAGTACCGAACCTGGGGAGACGGAACCTTCTCCATCTCTGCCCCCTCCCTCTGGAACTCACTCCCCAAACCATCTGTTCCTGCACTCACCTCCCAACTTTCAAGACCATGCTCAAAACTCCCCTTTTTAAATACATAACTTCTTCTTTCCCTTCTTCTCTTTCTGTTTCTCTGTCTTTATTTTGCTGTTTTTAACTGAACACTGATTTTTACATATAAAGAGCCTTTGAGCTCCTGTAAAAGCGCTTACAAATAAAATGTATTATTATTATTACAGAATAAAAGACTTTAAGTCGTTCAATAGAAGCTGACGTCATGATGAACAGGTGAGTGACTGACATTAATAGACGCTGACGTCATAATGAACAGGTGAGTTACTTACTTTAGTAGAAGCTGACGTCATGATGAAGATCTCTGAATGTTTATTTAAGCTGCCGCTAACATGCTAACACAGCAGCTAACATGTGTAGCATATGTGTAGCTAGTTAACGCTAGCAGAGTATCTTAAATTAACGTTTTAATATCTGAACCTGAACACGTCCAAAATCGTCCAAACAGTCCGCTAAATAACCCGGAAGAGTCCGCTAAATAACCCGGAAGAGTCCGCTAAATAACCCGGAACAGTTTGATCAGCTATAACAGCAGCTTCGTTAGCTTAGCCGTTAGCTTAGCCGTTAGCTTAGCCGCAGATAGCAGAGACTTCAAGCAGCGCACTGGGCACAACGCTGTTGCGTTCAGGCACCCTCGTAATCCCGATAATCAGTAATTATTTGATTTTTTTTTTTAAAAATACTTTATTCTATTGTGAGAAATTCTCGTGCACAACATGTCGAGGAGTGAGACAGAAGTGAACATACTGTTAGTGACATTTACTGGGCTAAAGATGGACAAATCATCAAACAACGACAAGCTAAAGAAAATGACTTATATCGAGTTGATTGGGGTTAAATAAATTAAAATGATACTCAAAGTGAACCCTTCAGATCACAATCAGAAACAATCTGTTAGTGCCCGGATGTATCACAGTCGCGTGACTCACAAAATGATCTGTTCAGATTACGTTTCCTGAATCCGACAGCACCTGAAGTATCACACAGACTGTGTGTGCGCGTGCGTGTGTGTGTACCTGTCACCTGACTGAGCAGGTGACAGGCACGTGACCAGTAAAGACTCAGCAGTAAGTTTGAGTTAAATGAAGAAAGTTGGAGAAGTTGGAGGACGATGCGCGGGCTGATCTGTGGACCCAAACTGTCCGCGTGCGGGCTCGTGCTGAGTGTGTGGGGGGTCATCATGCTGGTGAGAGCTGGTGTTACAGTGGAAAGTGTGACCGTGTTAAATGATGACTGTCTGAATGAGTCCGTGTTTATCTGCTGTAACGTGTCTGAAGTCTCCAGTTAACACGGTCACCGTTTACAGCGTAACACCGCCTGTTCAAGAACAGCTGTTCCATGAACTCAGGTGTAGAAGAAGTGACGTCACGTGTTTTATGATGAACTCAGCAGGAGCTTTTTTTAGTTTTAACATGTTTAAAAGTGGAGATTTGTCTTCTGGATGTTTTAAACAGTTAAAAAATGAAAAAGTTCAACATTTGATCCAAAACGAGTTTCAGTCTTTAAAGTTAAAGGTCATTAAAGGTCAAATACCTTTAGCCTCTGTGTCCCTCCTCTTCCTCAGTCCATGTTGGGGATTTTCTTCATCACTCACTCGGCGGTGCTGATCGAAGACGTGCCGTTTGAAGAGGCCGACATTCACCAGGAGTAAGTATGTGTTGACCTTTGACCCTGAGCGGGGTCACTTTATGACATCACACAGGTGTGTTGTTTTACGCCTGTGTTTTCTCCCGTCAGTAATCCTCAGAAGATCTACGAGCTCTACGATAAAGTCGGGTATAACTGCATCATCGCCGCCGCCATCTACGTCTTCTTTGGAGCGTTTTCCTTCTGCCAGATGAAGCTGAACAAGCGGAAGGTCGCTCCGACTTATTACACCAACATTGTTATTCTCATCTTCTGATCGGAGCTGGTCGAGGGTTTGACCGTGTTCTTCTGCTGTTGTTCTGTAGGATTACCTGGTGCATTAGCGCCCCCTGCTGGCCTGGAGGCCGAGCGCTGAGTGAGCGGATCAAAAGATGAAGATTGTTCGGCTGACCCTCCGAGGACAGAAACAAGCTGTAACACTGTTTCTGATAAACGCCAGTCAAAAGCTGTGATTTATTTTACTTTGATGTTTCATGTGATTTAAACGTTGATTTCGTTTTCACAGTTTCAAACAATAAAACGTTCCTGAAGTTAAACAGTGTTTTATTTATCGGCTGGTTCTTTAGAATCAAGTCTGACGTTTAAAGTTCAGCTATTAAAACTCTTTATTTACCTTCAGCGACCAGCAGGGGGCGCCTTCTATCCAAGTGGCCCCTGATGGCAGCGTTGTAGTCAGAGGCGCTGCAGAAGGCCGCTTGGGGCCCCAGCCAACACGGGCCCTCAGCCAACACGGGCCACAGCCTATACGGGGCCCCCAGCCAACACGGGCCCCCAGCCAACACGGGCCACAGCCTATACGGGGCCCCCAGCCAACAAGGGCCCCCCGCCAACACGGGGCCCCAGCCAACACGGGCCCCAGCCTATACGGGGCCCCCAGCCAACACGGGCCCCCCCGCCAACACGGGGCCCCAGCCAACACGGGCCCCACAGCCAACACGGGGCCCCAGCCAACACGGGCCCCCAGCCAACACGGGGCCCCAGCCTATACGGGGCCCGACCACAGCAGTGGCTCAGAATGTTCAAAGAGTGAAACCCCCCTAAGGTGGCCCCGTCCGACAGCGGCCCCTGAAAACCATGGGAGGCGTATAAAAACTGTACAAAGCTTATAAAACATCAGTGACTGTCGTCTAACAGGCCGGACGCCGCTCGTACAGGTTCTGTTGTCGGCCAATCAGCTTCGTGTTTTTATTAGATTTGAACCCCAAAAACCCACGAAACATGTTTCATATAAACTTTATTAATAATCTGATTAAAAAAACCCAGAGATAAATGACGTCATCTTTAAACAGAGAGTACAGATACATGACCATATTTGGAAAAGGGGAGGAGCTGGAGACGAACGATGACTGTATGGCGTTTATATGGTGATGCTGTTCTCAATGCGGCTCGGCAGCAGGTACAGGTACTGAAGCTCCGCCCCTTCATTCTCACTCCAAATCTGCTCCTCGATCTCCTTCAGCTCCGACCTGAACCTGTCAATCACCTGCTGGACCCGCCCCTCAGTGAAGTGCTTCTCGGTGTACTGACCCAGAGGGATCTACAGGAGAAGGAGGAGCTTTTATTTTGAAGGCACACAGGAGGAAGTGTTTCCTTGATCACTTTGAGTGGCTCTGATCAATACTGCAGAATCAGCTTCATGAGACAGAAGAGAAACCAGCAAAGACTCACAGCGTCCGGCTGAGCTCGGCCCAGGTGCCAGGTGATCGCCATCTCAACACACGATTGGCTCACATCAGGGAGGGAGTCCATGATCATCTCCATGGTAACAGCATCCTTGTCTGTGGGTGGGGGGTGTCTCATGGTGCAGGGGGTGTTTGGGACCCAGGCACACCAGTCAAACTTTAGACACCCCGACAGAGAGAGAGAGTGGGCGAGAGAGACAAGGAGAGAAAGAGTGGGCGAGAGAAACAAGGAGAGAAAGAGTGGGCGAGAGAGACAAGGAGAGAAAGAGTGGGCGAGAGAAACAAGGAGAGAAAGAGTGGGCGAGAGAGACAAGGAGAGAAAGAGTGGGCGAGAGAAACAAGGAGAGAAAGAGTGGGCGAGAGAGACAAGGAGAGAAAGAGTGGGCGAGAGAGACAAGGAGAGAGAGAGAGGGACAGGGTGAGCGAGAGAGGGAGGGAGAGAGTGGGCGAGAGAGACAAGGAGAGAAAGAGTGGGCGAGAGAAACAAGGAGAGAGAGGGACAGGGTGAGCGAGAGAGGGAGGGAGAGAGTGGGCAAGAGAGACAAGGAGAGAGAGGGACAGGGTGGGCGAGAGAGGGAGGGAGAGAGTGAGCGAGAGAGACAAGGAGAGAGAGGGACAGGGTGAGCGAGAGAGGGAGGGAGAGAGTGAGCGAGAGAGACAAGGAGAGAGAGGGACAGGGTGAGAGGGAGAGAGTGGGCGAGAGAGACAAGGAGAGAAAGAGTGGGCGAGAGAAACAAGGAGAGAAAGAGTGGGCAAGAGAGACAAGGAGAGAAAGAGTGGGCGAGAGAAACAAGGAGAGAAAGAGTGGGCGAGAGAAACAAGGAGAGAGAGGGACAGGGTGAGGGAAAGAGACAAGGAGAGAGAGAGTGGGCGAGAGAGACAAGGAGAGAGAGGGACAGGGTGAGGGAGAGAGACAAGG
>NW_027636785.1:12500-32500 GCF_947650265.1 Symphodus melops | reverse complement strand
CCAGCGGTAACACGGGAAGGTCAGGGCTTTGTCTCCCCCTGGAGGCTCCACTGTGACGTAGCGACAGAACCAGTTATCTTCCACCCAGTACCTCTGTTTCTCCAGTCTGACCAGTAACAGGGCGCCCAGAGCCGCACTGCTGCTCACCTTGTACTGATCCACCTGGTGGAGAAAGAGAGGAATTATGACAAGCTTTAAGAGCAGTAAAACTTTCCACCAGCAGACACTAACAGGCAGCGCCGTTGGTGAGGTGGGCTTTATTACCTGAGGGGGAAACGCCTTAAAGTAAGAGCTCTACCTTCACCCCTACATCAGCCTTCTTTACATTCCGGCCCTGTCATGTGATCACGGCCTCTGGGCAGGACGCCACAGATTGAGATCCCAGATATCAGCAGGAATGTGTTTCTTCTGCAGGGTGAGGAGCTAAGACTTACAGGTGAGGAGCTCCGACTTACAGGTGAGGAGCTCAGACTTACAGGTGAGGAGCTCAGACTTACCGGTGAGGAGCTCAGATTTCAGGAAGAGCTCAGGTAGAGTAAAACCTACTTGACGAGGAGGAAGGATAGGCAGTAGGAGGCTCTAGGATCCTTCCGCAGTGTGCTTATAACCTTTAGGAGGTTTAGCTGAAGAGGAATAGGGTGAGGGTTAAACAAATAGGTTCATAAGTTCATATTTAGAGGTTTGAAAATATGGCTACCCTCATATAAAGACAATAACTGGGTGCGTCCACATGTTTTTGTTGGAGCAGGACTGTGCACAAAGGCAGAGCCATATAGACATGGAACATGGAGTCTTTACCCATGACTATGTACTATTGGTTGGGACTGAAAAGTGCGACCAGACTAGAATAGTTGCTCCTGCACATTAAACAAAGGACGGAAGGAAAAACCAAGGAAAACTCTGGAGGCATCAATTACCATGCCTGACATGGGAAGAAGGAGGAGAATAAAAACATTCCGAAGGGAATGGACCCAGTTAGAAAGACAGAACATGAATGGATGTTTGGAACGAAAACAAAACCAGGAGACGGGAGACCATGAGATGGATCACATGATGACTCACAGTCAAACTGAAGAGCACTCGGAGAATAAACATGCATCAGTCCACTATCAGTACTTACTGCTCCTTTACAGAAGTCCAGTCCAGGGTTGTCCAGCAGGGTGCGCTCACTCTCCCCTTTCTCTCCCACCAAGGTCACATAGATGTAGTTGTTGGTGCCTGAATAATCTGAAGTCCCCGTCGCCACTGTCACTGTGTAGACCTCCATCTAAAAACACAAACATACAGAAGATGGATGGATGTTTAATGGATGGATGTCTGATGGATGGATGTTTAATGGATGGGTGTCTGATGGATGGATGTTTGATGGATGGATGTCTGATGGATGGATGTCTGATGGATGGATGATGGATGGATGGATGGATGATGGATGGATGGATGATGGATGGATGTTTGATGGTTGGATGTTTGATGGATGGATGTCTGATGGATGGATGGATGTTTGATGGATGGATGTTTAATGGATGGATGTTTAATGGATGGATGTCTGATGGATGGATGTCTGATGGGTGTTTGATGGATGGATGTCTGATGGATGGATGGATGTTTGATGGATGGATGTTTGATGGATGGATGTTTAATGGATGGATGTCTGATGGATGGATGTCTGATGGATGTTTGATGGATGGATGTCTGATGGATGGATGGATGTTTGATGGATGTCTGATGGATGGATGTTTGATGGATGGATGTTTGATGGATGGATGTCTGATGGATGGATGTTTAATGGATGGATGTCTGATGGATGGATGTCTGATGGATGTTTGATGGATGGATGTCTGATGGAAGGATGGATGTTTGATGGATGTCTGATGGATGGATGTTTGATGGATGGATGATGGATGGATGTTTGATGGATGGATGTCTGATGGATGGATGTCTGATGGATGGATATCTGATGGATGGATGATGGATGGATGTTTAATGGATGGATGTCTGATGGATGGATATCTGATGGATGGATGTCTGATGGATGGATGTTTAATGGATGGATATCTGATGGATGTTTGATGGATGGATGTCTGATGGATGGATGGATGTTTGATGGATGTCTGATGGATGGATGTTTGATGGATGGATGTCTGATGGATGGATGTCTGATGGATGGATATCTGATGGATGGATGTCTGATGGATGTTTGATGGTTGGATGTTTGATGGATGGATGTTTGATGGATGTCTGATGGATGGATGTCTGATGGATGGATGTCTGATGGATGTTTGATGGATGGATGTTTTATGGATGGATGTCTGATGGATGGATGTCTGATGGATGTTTGATGGATGGATGTTTTATGGATGGATGTCTGATGGATGGATGTCTGATGGATGGATGTCTGATGGATGGATGTCTGATGGATGTTTGATGGATGGATGTTTTATGGATGGATGTCTGATGGATGGATGTCTGATGGATGTTTGATGGATGTCTGATGGATGGATGTCTGATGGATGGATGTCTGATGGATGTTTGATGGATGGATGTTTTATGGATGGATGTCTGATGGATGGATGTTTGATGGATGGATGTTTTATGGATGGATGTCTGATGGATGGATGTCTGATGGATGTTTGATGGATGTCTGATGGATGGATGTCTGATGGATGGATGTCTGATGGATGTTTGATGGATGGATGTTTTATGGATGGATGTCTGATGGATGGATGTTTGATGGATGGATGTCTGATGGATGGATGTTTTATGGATGGATGTCTGATGGATGGATGGATGTCTGATGGATGGATGTTTGATGGATGGATGTTTGATGGATGGATGTTTGATGGATGGCGGTTTGATGGATGGATGTCTGATGGATGTCTGATGGATGGATGTCTGATGGATGGATGTTTGATGGATGGATGTTTGATGGATGGATGTTTGATGGATGTCTGATGGATGGATGTCTGATGGATGGATGTTTGATGGATGGATGTTTGATGGATGGATGTTTTATGGATGGATGTCTGATGGATGGATGTCTGATGGATGGATGTCTGATGGATGGATGTTTGATGGATGGATGTTTTATGGATGGATGTCTGATGGATGGATGTCTGATGGATGGATGTCTGATGGATGGATGTCTGATGGATGGATGTTTGATGGATGGATGTTTGATGGATGGATGTCTGATGGATGTCTGATGGATGGATGTCTGATGGATGGATGTTTGGTGGATGGATGTTTGATGGATGGATGTTTGGTGGATGGATGTTTGATGGATGGATGTTTGATGGATGGATGTTTACATGTAATGCCATGTAAGCCGACTTACACCATCTTCATTATAAACATTTTTATGACCTTTAAATGGCTGAATATCACATTTGGCTGATGCAGGTGTTCTGCTCTCTGTTTGTTCGCATGTCAGCATACAATAAAGTTTATGATGAAGTAGTTAGATTTGTTCCCCCTCCCACACAGCCAGAGTCTCTAACCACTAGACTGGTCTGCAAAGAGTTCCTCACTCGGCCTGGGAACAGTCCTCCCGAGGGTTAGTGCCAATCCTAGTCCTAGTCCTAGTCCTAGTCCTAGTCCAGTTCATTTCACTCACAACAAAGTCAAGCTGTCGTCCTTCACATACGGATCACATGAGCAAACACGCTGACTCGACTTTCAGCAGGCAGAAACCTTCAGCAGATCCAGACCCTGGGGGGACAACCATCTGCCCTTAACTGGTTCAACAGAGTCCCCTCACATGTCCGTTTTCATGATGCTGCTTTTAAAGGCGTTCCACATGAACAGTTCCTCTTTTTCCTCTTAATGATTCACTCGGCTGACGGCTGTGATGAGCTGATAACAGAATCATATTTAGAAACACTTTAAATATTCTTTCAAAGAAAAACCAAATGAGTCAACCGCCCTGACGCAAATCATCTGATCAGAGTTCCCAAACAGCAGCCGAGTCTCCACATCTACACACATCTACACATCTACACACATCTACACACACATCTACACACATCTACACACATCTACACACATCTACACATCTACACACATCTACACACACATCTACACACACATCTACACACATCTACACACACATCTACACACACATCTACACACATCTACACACATCTACACACATCTACACATCTACACACATCTACACACATCTACACACATCTACACACATCTACACACATCTACACACATCTACACACATCTACACACACATCTACACACATCTACACACACATCTACACACATCTACACACATCTACACACACATCTACACACATCTACACACATCTACACACATCTACACACATCTACACACACATCTACACACATCTACACACATCTACACACATCTACACACATCTACACACACATCTACACACATCTACACACATCTACACACACATCTACACACATCTACACACATCTACACACACATCTACACACATCTACACACATCTACACACATCTACACACATCTACACACACATCTACACACATCTACACACATCTACACACATCTACACACACATCTACACACATCTACACACACATCTACACACATCTACACACATCTACACACATCTACACACATCTACACACATCTACACACATCTACACACACATCTACACACATCTACACACACATCTACACACATCTACACACATCTACACACACATCTACACACACATCTACACACATCTACACACATCTACACACATCTACACACATCTACACACACATCTACACACATCTACACACATCTACACACATCTACACACATCTACACACATCTACACACACATCTACACACATCTACACACATCTACACACACATCTACACACATCTACACACATCTACACACACATCTACACACATCTACACACATCTACACACATCTACACACATCTACACACACATCTACACACATCTACACACATCTACACACACATCTACACACATCTACACACATCTACACACATCTACACACATCTACACACATCTACACACACATCTACACACACATCTACACACATCTACACACATCTACACACACATCTACACACACATCTACACACATCTACACACACATCTACACACATCTACACACATCTACACACATCTACACACACATCTACACACACATCTACACACACATCTACACACACATCTACACACATCTACACACATCTACACACATCTACACACACATCTACACACACATCTACACACATCTACACACATCTACACACATCTACACACACATCTACACACACATCTACACACACATCTACACACATCTACACACATCTACACACATCTACACACACATCTACACACACATCTACACACACATCTACACACATCTACACACATCTACACACATCTACACATCTACACACATCTACACACACATCTACACATCTACACACATCTACACACACATCTACACACATCTACACACATCTACACACATCTACACACATCTACACACATCTACACACACATCTACACACATCTACACACATCTACACACATCTACACACATCTACACACATCTACACACATCTACACACATCTACACACACATCTACACACATCTACACATCTACACACACATCTACACACATCTACACACACCTACACACACATCTACACACATCTACACACATCTACACACATCTACACAAATCTACACACAGGTATACACACATCTACACACACATCTACACACACATCTACACACATCTACACACAGGTCTACACACAGGTCTACACACACATCTACACACATCTACACACACAGGTCTACACACATCTACACACAGGTATACACACATCTACACACACATCTACACACACATCTACACACATCTACACACAGGTCTACACACACATCTACACACACATCTACACACATCTACACACACATCTACACACACATCTACACACATCTACACACAGGTCTACACACAGGTCTACACACACATCTACACACATCTACACACACAGGTCTACACACATCTACACACACATCTACACACACATCTACACACACACAGGTCTACACACATCTACACACATCTACACACATCTACACACAGGTCTACACACATCTACACACATCTACACACACATCTACACACATCTACACACATCTACACACACATCTACACACAGGTCTACACACATCTACACACATCTACACACAGGTCTACACACATCTACACACATCTACACACATCTACACACATCTACACACAGGTCTACACACATCTACACACAGGTCTACACACAGGTCTACACACATCTACACACAGGTCTACACACAGGTCTACACACACATCTACACACATCTACACACAGGTCTACACACAGGTCTACACACATCTACACACATCTACACACATCTACACACAGGTCTACACACATCTACACACAGGTCTACACACAGGTCTACACACACATCTACACACATCTACACACAGGTCTACACACACATCTACACACAGGTCTACACACAGGTCTACACACACATCTACACACATCTACACACAGGTCTACACACACATCTACACACAGGTCTACACACACATCTACACACATCTACACACAGGTCTACACACACATCTACACACATCTACACACAGGTCTACACACACATCTACACACAGGTCTACACACATCTACACACATCTACACAAATCTACACACAGGTATACACACATCTACACACACATCTACACACACATCTACACACAGGTCTACACACAGGTCTACACACACATCTACACACATCTACACACACAGGTCTACACACATCTACACACACATCTACACACACATCTACACACACACACAGGTCTACACACATCTACACACATCTACACACATCTACCCACATCTACACACATCTACACACAGGTCTACACACATCTACACACATCTACACACATCTACACACAGGTCTACACACATCTACACACAGGTCTACACACAGGTCTACACACACATCTACACACATCTACACACAGGTCTACACACACATCTACACACATCTACACACAGGTCTACACACACATCTACACACATCTACACACACATCTACACACACATCTACACACATCTACACACACATCTACACACATCTACACACAGGTATACACACATCTACACACACATCTACACACACATCTACACACAGGTCTACACACAGGTCTACACACACATCTACACACATCTACACACACAGGTCTACACACAGGTCTACACACACACAGGTCTACACACACACAGGTCTACACACACACAGGTCTACACACAGGTCTACACACAGGTCTACACACAGGTCTACACACAGGTCTACACACACACAGGTCTACACACAGGTCTACACACAGGTCTACACACAGGTCTACACACACACAGGTCTACACACAGGTCTACACACAGGTCTACACACACACAGGTCTACACACAGGTCTACACACAGGTCTACACACACACAGGTCTACACACAGGTCTACACACAGGTCTACACACACACAGGTCTACACAGATTTAAAGTCAGTCTTTGTTCATCGTTTGCTGATAAATTAAGAAGCTGCTGTACTTTGTAAAACGTCTCACCTCCTGCTGAAGATCTGCTTTCCCTCCGTTTGCTCTCACACACCTCGTCTCCTTCCTGTCTGCAGAGTGAATCTCTTCAGCAGGACTCCAACACACTGCCCTCCTTTGTGTTACCTCACACACACACACACACACACACACACACACACACACACAGGGGGGGAGGGAGGTGCATAAAGGAAGTTGGGTCAGTTTCTGGGTTTGGCCGTGTCAGATAACAGTCTGTGAAACAGCTGAAAAAACTGAATCTGAGAGAAAGTATTTGACACAAAGACTTTCAGAATAAAAGACTCTTCCATAATGAAAAGTGATTTATACTAAAAAACATGAAACATTTTTGAAACATGTTTGCTTTGCTCTTTTTCTCTGCTGCTGTAAAATAACTCTGATCCGTCCTGCTCAGGGTGAAACTTCAGTTTAGTAAAGGAGAAGTTGAGCTGATCTTTCAGACACTCTGCAGCTTGTTGCATCAGAAACATTTCACACATGTGTGTTCATGTAAACAGACAGCAGCTGTGTGACCTCATGGACCCGCCCACCTGGCATGCACGCTGCCGAGAACCTCTCAGAGCCCGTGACACGGCGCCCACCATCAGCTGTGCTACACGCCTTATTGTGAATAACTCTGATCCTTCATCCAATCAGTGGACACTCCAGGTACTGCAGCCAGCCTCTAGTGGACACTCCAGGTACTGCAGCCAGCCTCTAGTGGACACTCCAGGTACTGCAGCCAGCCTCTAGTGGACACTCCATGAACTGCAGCCAGCCTCTAGTGGACACTCCAGGTACTGCAGCCAGCCTCTAGTGGACACTCCAGGTACTGCAGCCAGCCTCTAGTGGACACTCCAGGTACTGCAGCCAGCCTCTAGTGGACACTCCAGGTACTGCAGCCAGCCTCTAGTGGACACTCCAGGAACTGCAGCCAGCCTCTAGTGGACACTCCAGGTACTGCAGCCAGCCTCTAGTGGACACTCCAGGTACTGCAGCCAGCCTCTAGTGGACACTTTATGAACTGCAGCCAGCCTCTAGTGGACACTCCATGAACTGCAGCCAGCCTCTAGTGGACACTCCACTCTCTAGGTCATGTTCTGTTTGACTTCACGCAGCCTTCATAGAAACACTGTGTGTATGTCAGTGTGTGTGTGTGTGTGTGTGTATGTCAGTGTGTGTGTGTGTGTGTGTGTGTGTGTGTATGTCAGTGTGTGTGTGTGTGTGTCAGTGCGTGTGTGTATGTCAGTGTGTGTGTGTGTGTGTGTGTATGTCAGTGTGTGTGTGTGTGTGTGTGTGTCAGTGTGTGTGTGTCAGTGTGTGTGTGTGTGTCAGTGCGTGTGTGTATGTCAGTGTGTGTGTGTGTGTGTGTGTGTGTGTCAGTGTGTGTGTGTCAGTGTGTGTGTGTGTGTCAGTGTGTGTGTGTATGTCAGTGTGTGTGTGTGTCAGTGTGTGTGTGTGTGTGTGTGTATGTCAGTGTGTGTGTGTGTGTCAGTGTGTGTGTGTGTGTGTGTGTGTGTCAGTGTGTGTGAAGCAGAGCGACAGAGCACGAGTACCGAGCTGACCAGAGATGAGTCATATCCACGCGATATGTCTGAGCGTCCATCAGACACGTCCTCACCCACAGGCGGCGTCCTGAGACAAAGGATGACCACGGCGTGCGCAAACAGGAAGGACGTGGTACAAACACACGTTAAGCTTCAAACTCAGGCTTTTATTCTGAAAATAACTGACTTGTGTTTCTGCTGCAGACGAGGACGCAGCGCAGGAAGCTAACGTGACTCGAGCGGCGTTCGTACAGACTGACACAGGATGAGACGCTTTCATGTTTTTATTGTTTTAAATGGATGAAACATAAAGAGTGAAAGGTACAAATAAGAAGAACACTTTTTACACAAACGGAGGGACGCCATCTTGAAGGTCAGTGGAATGTGGGAGGAGTCTTCTTTCTGAAGCTGCTCGATGAACGTCACTCACAGAGCGTTCATGACGTGTGGCGTGTGGGGGGACGTCTCCGTGGAAACGTGGACATCAGTTCATGTCTGCGAGCGGTTTGATCCGGACGCTCCGTCCTCATCGTCAGGAGGACACGCCACAAAATCAGCCAACATGGACGCCATCGACTCTTCGTCCATCTGAGGGCGAGGGCGAGAGAGAGAGAGAGAGAGAGAGAGAGATACCGTTATTATAATGCTTTTAATTAGCAGGTAAGCCCCGCCCCCCCGGAGAAGCCGCAGTTTCAAGAGGGAGGAGCTCGAGAGCATCGAGGACTGTCTCTGGCTCCTCCCACTTCCTGTCCCTTTATTTACCTTTTTCTTCTCTGAGCTTTGCCCCGCCTCTTCCTCCTGCTGCTCGCCCTCCCTCTTCCTCTTCACTCCTTTGGCCTCCTCTCCCTCTATCTCTCCTCCTCCTGCCTCGTCCGCTCCTTCCTTGTCTCCTCTCTCCGTCTCCTCTTCTCCTGGCGGTTTGGGATCTGGGGACGCGTCAGGATTGGCTGCTGCAGACTCTTCTTCCTGAACGGCTGCTCGTTGCTCCTCCTGCTGGCTGGAGGCGGGATCTTCACTCCCTGACTCCTCCTCCTGAGCAGCTTGATCGCCCGCCTCCTGCTGGTGAGAGAGGACAGTCAGGACAATACCCCACACACACACACACACACACACACACACACAACACACACACACCTCGGGGGTCAGGAACTTCTTACCTCTGGATTCTTATTGGCTGAGCTTTCTTCTGAGGCAGCTGATGGCTCAATCTGATTGGCTCCTCCCTGCCACGGCCCCGCCTCTTCCTGCAGTCTTCCTCCTTCCTCTGCTCCTTTGACCTCCTCCTCCTCCTCCTCAGGCTCCTCCCTCTCCTCCATGGCTCCTCCGGTCACACACAGGATCTGAGGCATGGTGGGGTCGTCCATCCTCTCGCTCTCGTCCTCCTCGGCCCCGCCTCCTTCCCGCGCCTCCTCCAGCACGCCGATGCTCTCCACCTCCGTCACTTTCATCCTGTCCTCCCCGAACAGCGACCTGTTGGTCTGGATCTCCTCGATGCCTCCTTCCTCCTCCCCTTCCACCCTGAATCCTGCCATCCCTCCTTCATCCACCGCAGCCCGGAGCACCTTCCCCTCCTGCGCCGCCTCCTCTGCTCCTTCCAGAGGAGGAATTTCTCCCTCCTCCTCCTCCTCCTCTTCCTCTAACTCCTCCGCCTCCTCTTCATCGTAATCCTCGTACTCATCTTCATCGTAAAACTCCTCGTCCTCCTCGTCCATCCCCTCCTCCTCTTCTTCCTCCTCGAGCTCCTCGTCATCCTCCATGTCCTCCTCTTCCTCCTCCTCTTCCTCATCCGTGCTGTTGATGTTGATGACGCCGGAGTCTTCGTTGCTGGGGGGCGGGGCTTGGTGCGGGTGGAGGAGGCGTCCCTGTGCGCTCAGGTGGTTCTGGAGCTGGTGCATCTGCAGCGGCAGAGGGAGGGGGCCGGGCTGAGCGGACGGCTGCATCAGCATCTGCTGCAGCTGTCGCCCTGGCAACGACTCTTCCAGGACACCGGGGGGCGCCGTGAGGGCGCTGGAGTTCAGGGGGGGCACCAGAGAGACCACGGAGGTGCTGGGTGGAGGGAAGGAGTTTATGGGGAGGGTAGACGTTGTGAGGAGTGGCGAGGAAGCGGCGTGATTGTTCTGGAGGGACACCCCGTCGATAGTGGATGTTGTTGCCGTGGTGACGGAGTCTGACCCTGGTAGAGGGACTGTAGTGCCCCCAGGTGCAGCAGAGACCAGGCCGGTGGAGTTACCCATGCCCGGGTCTTCCTGCTGCACCTCCATGTTGAGCATTCCGGGGGGGACGATGACCACGCTGTCGTCCGAGTCACTGGCCAAAGAAATCTCCAAGTCCTCCGCCTCCTCGCGGTCGTAGCGCACAAACACGGGTCTCTGGCCCTCGGGGGGGCCCAGCCCGGAGGGATCCGGCTGATGGTGTGCGTGTGGGGACAGGATCATGTCGGCCGGGGACTGACCTGGCAGACCAGGGACCAGAGAGAGATGGTTCTCCAGAGAGCCCAGCAGGGAGGCGGGGCCGAGACCAAGCGAGTGCCGGGAGGGGAAGGGGGTGCCAGGGGCGGGGCCTCCAAGGAGGGTGGGCAGAGTGAGTCCAGGTGCAGTTCCCTGGGCGGAAGGGAGGACCGGAGCAGAGGGGGTAGGCTTTAGGGTGAGGGGGGGTAAGGGGAGGGAGATGGGGGTAACGCGGGGGTGAAGGAGGGCGTTACAGACTGTCAGAGCTTCAGAGCAGAACGCAGACACCTGAGGACGAGGGGGGGAGAGAGAGGGGGGGGGAGAGAGAGAGGGGGGGGGAGAGAGAGAGAGGGGGGAGAGAGGGAGAGGGGGGAGAGGGAGAAATGGGAGAGAGAGAGGGGGGGAGAGAGAGAGAGGGGGGAGAGAGGGAGAAATGGGAGAGAGAGAGGGGGGGAGAGAGAAATGGGAGAGAGAGAGAAGTGGGGGAGAGAGAGAGAGAGAGGGGGGGAGAGAGAGAGAGAGGGAGAAATGGGAGAGAGAGGGGGGGAGAGAGAGAAATGGGAGCGAGAGAGAGGGGGGGAGAGAGAGAGGGGAGAGAGAGAGGGGGGGAGAGAGAGAGAGGGGGGAGAGAGGGAGAAATGGGAGAGAGAGAGGGGGGGAGAGAGAAATGGGAGAGAGAGAGAAGTGGGGGGAGAGAGAGAGAGAGAGGGGGGAGAGAGAGAGAGAGGGAGAAATGGGAGAGAGAGGGGGGGGAGAGAGAGAAATGGGAGCGAGAGAGAGGGGGGGAGAGAGAGAGGGGAGAGAGAGAGGGGGGGGAGAGAGAGAGAGGGGGGGAGAGAGGGAGAAATGGGAGAGAGAGAAATGGGAGCGAGAGAGGGGGGGGAGAGAGAGGGGAGAGAGAGAGAGGGGGGGGAGAGAGAGAGGGGAGAGAGAGGGGGGGGGGGAGAGAGAGAAATGGGAGAGAGAGAAATGGGAGAGAGAGAGAGGGGGGGGAGAGAGAGAGAGGGGGGAGAGAGGGAGAAATGGGAGAGAGAGAGGGGGGGGAGAGAGAGAGAGAGAGGGGGGAGAGAGGGAGAAATGGGAGAGAGAGGGGGGGGAGAGAGAGAAATGGGAGAGAGAGAGAAGTGGGGGAGAGAGAGAGAGAGAGAGGGGGGGGAGAGAGAGAGAGAGGGGGGAGAGAGGGAGAAATGGGAGAGAGAGGGGGGGAGAGAGAGAAATGGGAGCGAGAGAGAGGGGGGGAGAGAGAGAGGGGAGAGAGAGAGGGGGGGAGAGAGAGAGGGGGGGAGAGAGGGAGAAATGGGAGAGAGGGGGGGGGAGAGAGAGAAATGGGAGCGAGAGAGAGGGGGGGGAGAGAGAGGGGAGAGAGAGAGAGGGGGGGGAGAGAGAGAGGGGAGAGAGAGAGAAATGGGAGAGAGAGAGAGGGGGGGAGAGGGAGAGAGGGGGGAGAGAGAGAGGGGGGGAGAGAGAGGGGAGAGAGAGAGGGGGGAGAGAGGGAGAAATGGGAGAGAGAGAGAGGGGGGGAGAGAGAGAGGGGGGGGAGAGAGAGAGAGGGGGAGAGAGAGAGAGGGGTGATGTATTATCAGCTGATTAACACAAAAATGAAAGTGAATAAAAAGGTGACAGGAAGTGAAGAATCGTCCAATCACAAACATGCTGAGCTTCATCCTGATTGGATCTGAATGATGGACGGAGTTCTAATGTGAAAGGTCACCTTGATGTTTCTGTCCGTGCGTCCGCTGCTGAGGATGGAGACGGCACAGGTGAGAGGAGGAGGCCAGCAGGGGGGACGGGACCAGAACCAGAGCCAGCAGCAACCTGAGGATCCAGACCACATGGACTCATGAGCATCAGGAGAGCAGCTGAGCGCTCCAGACAGTAAAGGGTTACGTACCTGAAGAGCTCCCTCCGGCTGAGCGCGCTGCTGTACTGTCCACTGACGCCCCCTGCTGACTCACAGGAGGTACTGCAGCTCGACTGCTGCTGCTGCAGACGCACACACAGCGGCAGGACGACCTCATGGAGACGCTGACACACAAACACACACACACACACGAGACACTTCAGACGCTTTACCTGTGTGTGTGTGTGTGTACCTGTGTGTGTATCTGTGTGCGTGTGTACCTGTGTGTGTGTGTGTACCTGTGTGTGTGTTTGTACCTGTGTGTGTGTACCTGTGTGTGTGTACCTGTGTGTGTGTGTGTACCTGTGTGCGTGTGTGTACCTGTGTGTGTGTACCTGTGTGTGTGTACCTGTGTGTGTACCTGTGTGTGTGTGTGTACCTGTGTGTGTGTGTGTACCTGTGTGTGTGTGTACCTGTGTGTGTGTGTGTGTACCTGAGTGTGTGTGTGTGTGTACCTGTGTGTGTGTGTGTGTACCTGTGTGTGTACCTGTGTGTGTACCTGTGTGTGTGTACCTGTGTGTGTGTGTGTGTACCTGTGTGTGTACCTGTGTGTGTACCTGGGTGTGCACCTGTGTGTGTGTACCTGTGTGTGTACCTGTGTGTACCTGAGTGTACCTGTGTGTGTACCTGTGCGTGTGTGTACCTGTGCGTGTACCTGTGTGTGTGTGTACCTGTGTGTGTACCTGAGTGTGTGTGTACCTGTGTGTACCTCTGTGTGTACCTGTGTGTGTGTTGTGTACCTGTGTGTGTAGACATGTTGTGTACCTGTGTGTGTAGATGTGTACCTGTGTGTGTAGACATGTTGTGTACCTGTGTGTGTAGACATGTTGTGTACCTGTGTGTAGACATGTTGTGTACCTGTGTGTGTAGACATGTTGTGTACCTGTGTGTAGACATGTTGTGTACCCGTGTGTGTAGACATGTTGTGTACCTGTGTGTAGACATGTTGTGTACCTGTGTGTGTAGACATGTTGTGTACCTGTGTGTAGACATGTTGTGTACCTGTGTGTGTAGACATGTTGTGTACCTGTGTGTAGACATGTTGTGTACCTGTGTGTGTAGACATGTTGTGTACCTGTGTGTGTAGACATGTTGTGTACCTTGTGTGTGTCGTCCTTCAGCAGCGTGCCGCTCGTCAGGATGATTTGTCTCAGTGCTGTGCAGAGAAAGTCACGTTAGATGAGGCGGCTCCTTCAAACCTGTAGAGATTATATGAACTCTGACCTCTGAGCGCCGACACACACGTGTCCTGATTGGCCAGCAGGTCTCCTTTCCTCTGCAGGGGCGGACCTACAGAGTCCACCATCACTAAAGGCTTAGTCCTCCGAGGGCCTGGCTTCCCTCCAGGAACCGCATCAGCAGAAAGACCGGCCCGCAGCTGACACACACACACACACACACACACACACACACACACACACACACACACACACACACACACACACACTTCGTTTCCTGAAGTTCAGAGATAACATCTTTGAAAAATGGTAAACTGTTCCTCACCTTCACAGACTCCGCCCCCGGCGTGATGTCACTGAGCAGTTGACCAAACAGCATCTCAGAGTGACCCGGGCTCCCCTGCAGAACGCCTGCAGAGGCTCCGCCCACCTGAACCCACAGCTCCAAGGTTCTGTAGACTGACACCCGAACTGAGCTGAGGGAGGAGGAGAGGGATGACATCATGATGACATCATGATGACATCATGACCAGGATGGTTAAAAGTATGAGGTCAGGATTCGTCTCTTGAAAGCTCGTTGTTTTTGGTTGGAGCCAGGCAGTCAGGAGAATCTCACGTCTGCATGCTGTAATCTGATTGGCTGTCTCCTCAGTTACCTGTATGCTCGCTGCTGCCCCAGACTGCTCTCGGGTAAAGGTGTCCAGGCCGACAGAGTCTGAGAGAAGAGTCTCTGTAACACGGCAGAGTACTGAACCATACCGCTGCGCACACTGAAACACACACACACAAACACACACTGTCAGAAACACACACACTTTGTTTAACCTGCAGGAACCCCACACACACACACACACACACACACTCCTTTACTTACACTGTGATGAGAGCCGACAGGACCTCCAGAGTGTGTGTGTGAATGACGGGCAGGACCAGCAACCTCACACTGCCGTCACCTGTTAGATTCTGACACACACACACACGCACACGCACACACACACACACACACACACGCACACACACAGTTTGCACATGGAATATTCTGTGGAGAATATAACTAACTAATTAAATATACAGCAGCACTCTATTCATCACACGGGCTCATGTATGTGTTTGTGTAGTGCGTGCATGTGTGTGGGATGCGTGTGTGTTGTGTGTGTGTGTTGTGCGTATGTGTTAGGCCTGTGCTCAAAAAAACTAATATGGCAATATATCGTCATGTGCATCTTGCCAATACGTGTATCGATGTAGAATTTACAGCATTAATACAACCGGAAGCTGTGAAAGACATTTAGAAACCGACTGATTTCCCATGATGCATTACTCATTACAGCCCACAGGAGGCAGTAGAGGCAAACATTTCTACAAATCAAAACAATCAAACAATCAGAAACTTTGCGAGCTAAAGACTTCTGGAGTCAAACACAGCAGCTACACCACCGACGAGGTCAAACACAGCAGCTACACCACCGACGAGGTCAAACACAGCAGCTACACCACCAACGAGGTCAAACACAGCAGCTACACCACCGACGAGGTCAAACACAGCAGCTACACCACCAACGAGGTCAAACACAGCAGCTACACCACCGACGAGGTCAAACACAGCAGCTACACCACCGACGAGGTCAAACACAGCAGCTACACCACCGACGAGGTCAAACACAGCAGCTACACCACCGACGAGGTCAAACACAGCAGCTACACCACCGACGAGGTCAAACACAGCAGCTACACCACCGACGAGGTCAAACACAGCAGCTACACCACCGACGAGGTCAAAAACAGCAGCTACACCACCGATAAGGTCAAACACAGCAGCTACACCACCGACGAGGTCAAACACAGCAGCTACACCACCGACGAGGTCAAACACAGCAGCTACACCACCGATGAGGTCAAACACAGCAGCTACACCACCAACGAGGTCAAACACAGCAGCTACACCACCGACGAGGTCAAACACAGCAGCTACACCACCGACGAGGTCAAACACAGCAGCTACACCACCAACGAGGTCAAACACAGCAGCTACATGACCGACGAGGTCAAACACAGCAGCTACATGACCGACGAGGTCAAACACAGCAGCTACACCACCGACGAGGTCAAACACAGCAGCTACTCCACCAAAGAGGTCAAACACAGCAGCTACACCACCAACGAGGTCAAACACAGCAGCTACACCACCAACAAGGTCAAACACAGCAGCTACACCACAGACGAGGTCAAACACAGCAGCTACTCCACCGACGAGGTCAAACACAGCAGCTACACCACCGACGAGGTCAAACACAGCAGCTACACCACCAACGAGGTCAAACACAGCAGCTACATGACCAACGAGGTCAAACACAGCAGCTACACGACCAACGAGGTCAAACACAGCAGCTACTCCACCAAAGAGGTCAAACACAGCAGCTACTCCACCAAAGAGGTCAAACACAGCAGCTACACCACCAACGAGGTCAAACACAGCAGCTACACCACCGACGAGGTCAAACACAGCAGCTACACCACCAAAGAGGTCAAACACAGCAGCTACACCACCAACGAGGTCAAACACAGCAGCTACACCACCGACGAGGTCAAACACAGCAGCTACTCCACCAAAGAGGTCAAACACAGCAGCTACACCACCAACAAGGTCAAACACAGCAGCTACTCCACCAAAGAAGTCAAACACAGCAGCTACACCACCAACGAGGTCAAACACAGCAGCTACTCCACCGACGAGGTCAAACACAGCAGCTACACCACCGACGAGGTCAAACACAGCAGCTACACCACCAACGAGGTCAAACACAGCAGCTACATGACCAACTAGGTCAAACACAGCAGCTACTCCACCAAAGAGGTCAAACACAGCAGCTACTCCACCAAAGAGGTCAAACACAGCAGCTACACCACCAAAGAAGTCAAACACAGCAGCTACACCACCAACGAGGTCAAACACAGCAGCTACACCACCGACGAGGTCAAACACAGCAACTACGCGACCAACGAGGTCAAACACAGCAGCTACACCACCGACGAGGTCAAACACAGCAGCTACACAACCGACGAGGTCAAACACAGCAGCTACACCACCAACGAGGTCAAACACAGCAGCTACACCACCGACGAGGTCAAACACAGCAGCTACACCACCGACGAGGTCAAACACAGCAGCTACACCACCGACGAGGTCAAACACAGCAGCTACACCACCGACGAGGTCAAACACAGCAGCTACACCACCAACGAGGTCAAACACAGCAGCTACACCACCGACGAGGTCAAACACAGCAGCTACACCACCAACGAGGTCAAACACAGCAGCTACACCACCGACGAGGTCAAACACAGCAGCTACACCACCAACGAGGTCAAACACAGCAGGACACGACTAATGTCTATGACAAGAAGTTAGCAACAACAGCTAGACTCGCTACAATGCGTCAGTGTGTCCCGTCTGTGCCAGCAGTGAATGAAGAAGCTGAAAAGCTGTTTCCTGTACAGACTGGTGAATGTGTTTGCTAAGGAAGGCTTCAGCTGCTCAGTGAGTCACACTGTGTAACTCCACTCACTGCTTCAGTACTTTACACATGTAAATCAAAGAGATTCTTACAAGTGGACTGATAGTCAAGTGAAACCAGAACATTAAAGATTATACAAAACAGAAACAACAGGGAGGAATATTTTTAATATAAAGAATATTGTCTTGTATTAATATCTGTCATTATAAACTGAATCTCTCTGTAACATGAATCAGTTTCACCTTTAGTAGGATCCTGCTGCTCAACAAAGAGAACCGCAAGCTCATGATTTAAAACTAGCGTGTAACGGGATGCGTATGGTGTGTGTGTGTGTGTGTGTGTGTGTACGTGTGTGTGTGTGTGTACGTGTGTGTGTGTGTGTACGTGTGTGTGTGTACGTGTGTGTACGTGTGTGTGTGTACGTGTGTGTGTGTACGTGTGTGTACGTGTGTGTGTGTACGTGTGTGTGTGTGTGTGTGTACGTGTGTGTGTGTACGTGTGTACGTGTGTGTACGTGTGTGTGTGTGTACGTGTGTGTGTACGTGTGTACGTGTGTGCGTGTGTGTGTGTACGTGTGTGTGTGTGTGTACGTGTGTGTGTGTGTGTGTGTGTGTGTGTGTGTGTGTGTACGTGTGTGTGTGTGTGTGTGTACGTGTGTGTGTGTGTGTGTGTGTGTGTGTACGTGTGTGTGTGTGTGTGTACGTGTGTGTGTGTGTGTGTGTGTGTGTGTGTGTGTGTACGTGTGTGTGTGTGTGTGTGTGTACGTGTGTGTACGTGTGTGTACGTGTGTGTGTGTGTGTGTACGTGTGTGTGTGTGTACTCACGATGCTCTTGGAGCTGACTGCGAGGGCTCGACACAGCAGGTTGAGGATGGGTCTGACAGGGAGACGTACGGCTGAGGACGGATCCACCCTGAACACACACACACACAAGTCAGTGTGTGTGTGTGTGTGTGTGTGTGTGTGTGTGTGTGTGTGTGTGTGTGTGTGTACCTGAGTGTGTGCTTGAGAGCCGTGCAGACAGCTGTGTATCTTTGCTGAAGCTGCAGCAGGAACAGAGGATCTGATTGGTCGAGAGGAGGAAAAGCCAGCTCCGCCCCCGGACCCTCGTACTGCAGCGTCCCGTCTGTGACCACAAACCAAAAGGTCATCACAGACTTCCTCTCACCTCGCCGTCTTCAGCGTCTTCACTTACCTGTTTCTGCTCCCTGGTAGATTTGAGCCAGCAGCCCATTGGCTGAGGCCAGCAGACAGTGAATCTGATTGGTCCAGCCCTCAGCTCTACCTGCACCCACCCCCCTGTCCAACAGACCCCCGAGGCAGGGCAGCCGGCCGTAACACTCGCACGCCATCTGACGGAGAGAGAGACGAGTCACAGGTAAACGCCGAGTTTAATCCATAAAACGTGGTCATGATGTCATTAACAGAGACGCCACCTCGTGGTCATGATGTCATTAACAGAGACGCCACCACGTGGTCATGATGTCATTAACAGAGACGCCACCACGTGGTCATGATGTCATTAACAGAGACGCCACCTCGTGGTCATGATGTCGTGTTGAACACAAACCTCTCGTGTCGTCTTGTTGCTGTCGTCCATCTTGGCGAGGAAGAACGCTCCCAGTTTGTCCTGAAACAGAAACATCAGGTGAAACACGGACAGGTGAGGCTTCACGGCGTCACACTTCAGCTCTCATGTGATTGGCTGTTGAAGTTGTTGGTCGAGCGTTTTGCACTCCAGAGAGTCGATGAGGATCGACCCCCCCCCCCC
>NW_027636785.1:2500-5000 GCF_947650265.1 Symphodus melops | reverse complement strand
GGGGGCAGAGTTACAGGCTGCAGTACTCATTTTAAACACTAGGGGGCGGAGTTACAGACTGCAGTACATATTTTAAACACTAGGGGGCAGAGTTACAGACTGCAGTACACATTTTAAACACTAGGGGCGGAGTTACAGGCTGCAGTACTCATTTTAAACACTAGGGGGCGGAGTTACAGACTGCAGTATTCATTTTAAACACTAGGGGGCGGAGTTACAGACTGCAGTACACATTTTAAACACTAGGGGGCAGAGTGACAGACTGCAGTACTCATTTTAAACACTAGGGGCGGAGTTATAGACTGCAGTACACATTTTAAACACTAGGGGGCGGAGTTACATGCTGCAGTACTCATTTTAAACACTAGGGGCAGAGTTACAGGCTGCAGTACACATTTTAAACACTAGGGGCAGAGTTACAGACTGCAGTACACATTTTAAACACTAGGGGCCAGAGTTACAGACTGCAGTACACATTTTAAACACTAGGGGCGGAGTTACATGCTGCAGTACATATTTTAAACACTAGGGGGCAGAGTTACAGGCTGCAGTACTCATTTTAAACACTAGGGGGCGGAGTTACAGACTGCAGTACATATTTTAAACACTAGGGGGCAGAGTTACAGACTGCAGTACATATTTTAAACACTAGGGGGCAGAGCTACATACTGCAGTACATATTTTAAACACTAGGGGGCGGAGTTACAGACTGCAGTACATATTTTAAACACTAGGGGGCAGAGTTACAGACTGCAGTACACATTTTAAACACTAGGGGCGGAGTTACAGGCTGCAGTACTCATTTTAAACACTAGGGGGCGGAGTTACAGACTGCAGTATTCATTTTAAACACTAGGGGGCGGAGTTACAGACTGCAGTACACATTTTAAACACTAGGGGCAGAGTGACAGACTGCAGTATTCATTTTAAACACTAGGGGGCGGAGTTATAGACTGCAGTACACATTTTAAACACTAGGGGGCGGAGTTACATGCTGCAGTACTCATTTTAAACACTAGGGGCAGAGTTACAGGCTGCAGTACACATTTTAAACACTAGGGGCGGAGTTACAGACTGCAGTACACATTTTAAACACTAGGGGGCAGAGTTACAGACTGCAGTACACATTGTAAACACTAGGGGCAGAGTTACAGGCTGCAGTACACATTTTAAACACTAGGGGCAGAGTTACAGACTGCAGTACACATTTTAAACACTAGGGGCGGAGTTACAGACTGCAGTACACATTTTAAACACTAGGGGGCCGAGTTACATGCTGCAGTACTCATTTTAGACACTAGGGGGCAGAGTTACAGACTGCAGTACACATTTTAAACACTAGGGGGCAGAGTTACAGACTGCAGTACACATTTTAAACACTAGGGGGCGGAGTTACAGACTGCAGTACACATTTTAAACACTAGGGGGCAGAGTTACAGACTGCAGTACACATTTTAAACACTAGGGGCAGAGTTACAGACTGCTGTACACATTTTAAACACTAGGGGGCAGAGTTACAGACTGCAGTACACATTTTAAACACTAGGGGCAGAGTTACAGACTGCTGTACACATTTTAAACACTAGGGGGCAGAGCTACAGACTGCAGTACACATTTTAAACACTAGGGGGCGGAGTTATAGACTGCAGTACACATTTTAAACACTAGGGGGCGGAGTTACAGACTGCAGTACACATTTTAAACACTAGGGGGTGGAGTTACAGACTGCAGTACACATTTTAAACACTAGGGGGCGGAGTTACAACCATGTTTTCATGAATCAACCAACAACTTGACAAACTGAACGTGTGACTAAAAACATTCATACAAGCTTTAATGATAAAACACACTAACACGCACTCATCTGTCACAACACAACGCTACACCAGCCGAGTAAAAGGGGCGGGGCCATAAACTGGGAGGAGCTTTTATTACAAGTATCAGAATATTTGTTCTTTACATATGAAGCGCCCTCTGCTGCTTTGAAAATCATATAAAATATATATTTTAAATGGATTTAAATTGTTTATATTTGTTTTTTAATTGTATGTTAAAACACTGTTACATCATTTAATTGATCACACGTGTGAACGAGGCAGCTGCAGAGAGACACCTGAAGACAACAAGCTTATTAAAATACATCCGTCTGAAGCTGAACTACACTTAAAGCTCGCGAGGCGCTCTTCTTCTTCTTCTTCTTTGGTTTGGAGTGTGAGCCTGGAGGAGGAGCTAACAGAAGGGTTCATCTTCATCCTTTTATCCCCGTCAACCCCAGGCGAGTAAAGTCTTCAAACACAAAGTCCTCCACCTGAGGGGGGGTCCTGAAGACAGGAAACAAACAGAGGGGTCACAGGTGGAGTCCCTGTGTGACTCATACAGCACATGAAGGGTTAATACAGATCTTATCTTCAGAAACACAAACTCACGTCACGTCCAGCTCGATCAGGTTCATGTCCACTAAAGCTGCAGCTTCAGGAGCGACTGGAGGGGAGAGAGAGGG
>NW_027636786.1:102500-118900 GCF_947650265.1 Symphodus melops | reverse complement strand
CTCGTCCTCCCTCCTCCTCCCCACATCTGAGCGATTGAGCGCCTGGAGCAAAAGCGCTGCGAGGGTTTTTGGATCCACATCTTTGAAGAGCTCCTCTTCCTCCTCTGCCTCCTCTTCCCGTCTCTCGGCGTCTCCAGTGACTGTGGGAGCAGGAGGCGTGTCTCTGTGCAGGTCCTCCCCCTCCTCGGGGCTGTTCAGGGGGGTGGGGGCAGACGGGCGGAGGAGGGCGGTCCCTGTCAGGAGGAGCAGCAGGGTAAGGGCACTTGAGGCATGGTGGTACCCGGTCATGGCCAATCAGAACGCGGCCTGAAGAAGAGAAACACCTGAAGGAAAAAGACAGAAACATGTGGTCACATGGTGTGCTCTCCTGCGCCGTGTGTGTGGAAACACACTCATTAATTAACTTCATGCTGTTTTGTCCCTTCAGGCTCCCTGTAGTCTCAGCCTCACGGTCAAAGACTGTCGTCCTCCAAGTGGGCGGGTTCAAAACCCACCTGTGGCTCCTCTCCCCATGTCATTCCTCTCTCTCTCTCTCTCTCGCTCTGACTCTATACACCTCTAAAATAAAAGCATAAAACCCCAATAAAAACACTTGAGCTCACAGTTTTTATTGTTTTTAAGGACGAGTCTCCCGTCTGTCTTTATCATTCAGGTGGGTCCAGGGTTAAAGGGGCGGAGCTTCAAGGTTACTCAGAAGGGGATGGGGGCTAGAGTCAACGCGGGCTGCCCGGGTTCGAATCCGACCTGTCTCTCTCATAAAACAGCCCCATAGATACAGCTAAAGAAAAGGAGCAGCTTCAGAGGATCAGACAGCTCACAGCGTCTGCTGAGAGACGGATCAATAAAGCTTTAAAGGACACACACGTCCTCCCTGCTGAGACAAACAGATCCTCATCAAGTGTCCTTTCAATCCAGCTGGAAGAAGAAAGACACAACGACTCGAAGTGATCTGATGATCAGAGACATGGTTCTTCACCACACGCATGAAGACATGAAGACATAGAGACATGAAGACATGAAGACAAACACATAAACACATGAAGACATGAAGACATGAAGACATAAACACATGAACACATGAAGACATGAAGACATGAAGACATAAACACATGAAGACATGAAGACATGAAGACATAAACACATGAAGACATGAAGACATGAAGACATAAACACATGAAGACATGAAGACATAAACACATGAACACATGAACACATGAAGACATGAAGACATGAAGACATAAACACATGAAGACATGAAGACAAACACATAAACACATGAAGACATGAAGACATGAAGACATGAGGACATGAAGACATAAACACATGAAGACATGAAGACATGAAGACATGAGGACATGAAGACATAAACACATGAAGACATGAAGACATGAAGACATGAGGACATGAAGACATGAGGACATGAAGACATAAACACATGAAGACATGAAGACATGAAGACAAACACATGATGACATAAACACATGAAGACATGAAGACGAGGACATAAACACATGAAGACATGAAGACAAACACATAAACACATGAAGACATGAAGACATAAACACACGAAGACATAAACACATGAAGACATAAACACATGAAGACATGAAGACATGAGGACATGAAGACATAAACACATGAAGACATGAAGACAAACACATGATGACATAAACACATGAAGACATGAAGACATGAAGACATGAGGACATGAAGACATGAGGACATGAAGACATAAACACATGAAGACATGAAGACAAACACATGATGACATAAACACATGAAGACATGAGGACATGAAGACATGAGGACATGAAGACATAAACACATGAAGACATGAAGACATGAAGACATAAACACATGAAGACATAAACACATGAAGACATAAACACATGAAGACATAAACACATGAAGACATGAAGACAAACACATGATGACATAAACACATGAAGACATGAAGACATGAGGACATGAAGACATGAAGACATGAAGACAAACACATGATGACATAAACACATGAAGACATGAGGACATGAAGACATGAGGACATGAAGACATAAACACATAAACACATGAAGACATGAAGACATGAAGACATAAACACATGAAGACATGAGGACATGAAGACATAAACACATAAACACATGAAGACATAAACACATGAAGACATAAACACATGAAGACATGAAGACATGAAGACATGAGGACATGAGGACATGAAGACATGAAGACATGAGGACATGAAGACATGAAGACATGAATGAATCATAACATTCCCAAAGTGCAACAAGTCCAGTGACAGAGTAAAGGATCAGCCCAGCCTGCTGCTCTTCTTCTGTGGTGCTGCACGTCACTACGTCACTGTGCTGCAGACACTGCGAAACAAAGCAGCAGGAGGTCTGCTCATATTAAAGCTTCATCTGCTTTTCAAACATGCCAACACTAAACCTTCACATGTCATTCATCCGCTCTGCTGACGTGTTTAAATATTAATTACAGGCTAATTGAGCGGGAGAGGCGCGCGCATGTTCCGCAGCTGCAGCGGAGGTGGCGGGATGCAGAGGATGATGATGATGATGATGATGATGATGATGATGATGATGGTGATGATGCGGGATGTGCAAACACGCAGCGAGACAACAACAGAGTCATGACTAATCTCATCCCGCACGCGCGAACACGCACACGCACACGCACACACACACACACACACAATCCAGGCCTGAGCAGGTCACACTCCATCACACCGTGTGTGTGTGTGTGTGTGTGTGCGTGTGTGTGTGTGTGTGTGTGTGTGTGTGTGCTGACATTCAGACACGACAAACACTCGGAGCTCTCATGAGCTCATTTTCGATCACGTTCTGTTTCTGTCAGAGAGTCATGGTGACGGTAACTGTGATGGTGATGATGAAGATGATGGTGATGGGAAGGAGGTGGGGGGGGGGGGGGGGGGGTCAGTGGGAGGAGGAGGAGGAGGAGGAGGAGGAGGAGACAATACAGCTGCTTCAGTGTTGACTCCAAACAAAGAAAAGTCCATTCAGATTCAACATGTCGTAAAAACGCGGATTTGAACATGAAGTGTGTTTGTGATGATCTTAATAAAACAGGTGTGCGAGCTCGTGAGAGCTCGTGACAGTGAAGGTGTGTTCACGTGTTCTGCTTCAGAAGAATCCTTCTCCATCCAGTCAAACTCTTCGGCTCAGTGAGAAGTCTATGTGATCATCAGAAGCAGTGAATGTGGAGAAGTTGAGACTTACTTGTGGCTCAGTGGGAGCAGCGGGGGGATTCCAGCCTCCCCTCCCCGGACAGCGCGTCACTCTCTCAGCTGCTGGAGCTCCCACGGTCACGCGCACATCAACACGCGGCCTGTTGTTTTTGTTTATTAAGTTGTTTGTTTTTTCTGATGTTGTTGTTGTTGTTGTTGTTTGGTCAGCTCGGTCTCCTCTCCCGGGACTCCGCTTCTCGGTCCTCTTGTTTTCAGGACCACGGACAGCGGCAGCAGCTCTTATACCTCCGCCCTCTCGGCCAACGTGACTCCTGCGTCAAGAGGCCCCCCATTGACGTCACCAGACTGGGTTTCATTCATAAGATTTTTTTTTTCCTGCTAATACACACACACACACACACACACACACACACACACACACACACGCCCCTCCCCTCTCCCATCAAATTAGCTCTCTGCTGAATGAATCCGCAGTTTAGAAGCTCTGTCTCTCTGTCTCTGTCTCTCTGTCTCTCTGTCTCTCTGTCTCTCTGTCTCTCTGTCTCTCTCTCTCTCTCTCTCTCTCTCTCTCTCTCTCTCTCTCTCTCTCTCTCTCTCTCTCTCTCTCTCTCTCTCTCTCTCTCTCTCTCTCTCTCTCTCTCTCTCTCTCTCTCTCTCTCTCTCTCTCTCTCTCTCTCTCTCTCAGAGCAGAGATGTGTTGGAGGAAACAGAAAACCTTCCGTCACATAGAAACATGACGAGCTGCTCCATGAAACAAACATCTCAGAGGAGACAGTTTGTATTCAGTCGTTTGCAGGGAGGCTTCCCCAGGATTTTAATGATCAAATGAAGCTTCACAAACAGGAGTCCATCCAACACCAGGAACAATAAAATATTATCATGAGGTGAACTCGAGCACACTGACTGGAACAACGAAAACATCCAGAACTTTTAAATATGGAAACATCACAGATGATCCTGAAGAATCAGGAAGGGGCTCATTTTTAATGCTAGCAAACAGGCAGGGGCATGTCCAGACATGTGGGGGGGGGGGCTCTGCAGCGGGGGGCCCAGGGCTCTGCTGGGGGGGGGGCCCAGGGCTCTGCTGGGGGGGGGGCCCAGGGCTCTGCAGGGGGGGGGGCCCAGGGCTCTGCAGGGGGGGGGAGCCCGGGGCTCTGCAGGGGGGGGGGCTGAAGTCTACATGAATAAAGAGCATTTATTAAGTCCTTTATTTTGCACCAATCACATCGTGACACAAGATGACATAAACATCTTCTCAGACTCATCCTTCAACCACTCAAAGACCTCCACAGTCCCACCTCTGCTCCGGCTAATGGCCAATCAGAGTGCAGGATTTTGGTACCTGGGGCCGCTCCGGACAATCCCCTGCAAACAAGTCTGGATCGTTTGTTCTGATGGCCCTTTAAGAATCCTCAGAACCAATCGTAATCATTCTACAGCCACACTTTAACTCAACCTTCTCTTTCTCGCCACCTCTCAGTTTTTCCATCTTTAACAATAATCCAGCGTCCTGGCTAACCACGAACAACTATATTAATTATGGTCATTAATAAAGTTATTAATTATGACATTTTGATAAAGTTATTAATTATGAATTAAATCAACCTCATATCTGAATTATGAATTCTGGACCAATCGACAACCAGGAATCATTACGAACAAGCTCCTGAGTTTATATTTAGGATTTAATAAAAAATGAACAATAACAGGATCATGACATGATGGTGAACACCAGAAATGATAACTGTTATTATGACGACTTGAGTATGGTGGTTTAACGTTTGTCTGATAAACGTGTTAATTTAGAACAAAAAGGAGAAACACGTTATTTTAAAGGAGGATAAACTGACATCATCTGACCACGACCCTTCTGCACACGTGTGACACCAGCTGTTAAATGAGCCTCATCAACCAATCCACCGAAGGGGTACGTTCAGGTCGGAGTCTGGTCTACTGGGCAACTGGGTCGCGTCTTGAATGTCCACGGCTTCCAGGAGAGCTCGGAATTTTATCCCCAAAATATTTCTGTTGATGAACGATCGATAACTTCCTGCTAACTGAAATGGCCAAATCAGTTAGTTCAGATAACGAGATCGTTAAGAGTCAATGGTGAAGAAGGGATGATTCCAACAATGATGAAAAACGATCGCGTGCACGAGGCGTAACGGGAAGTCCTCGAGGCTGCTGCTGATGGTTATATTGAGACGTCGTTAATAAAAATACAAAGTTGAAACAAAGAAAAACTGGAAAAGTTAGCGCGCTAAAGTCGTGCTCCATGAAAGTTTGGGGTCAGAATTTGATTTCTGATATCTCCGCTGTACACGGTCGGATTTGGACCCTGGTTAGATTCAAATGTTCGGAACATAGAAATGAGGTACGTTCCAGAGGAGTCCTTATTGTCCCCGGACACAGACGTTTACAGAACCGTCTCTGGTCTCCTTCAGAGCTGAAGGACAAAACGGTTTCTGATTAGAAGATGCGTTTGAAGTTGTTTGAAGGTGTTTCTCTGCGTCTGGCGAACTCCCCGAGGAGTTCAGTTTGGCGTCAGTCGTGAACTTTGGAATGTGTTGGAGTGAGAATCCAGAGAAGGGGGGGGGGCCCTCTGATGAATCTGTAGATAGGTATATTGTACAACACCCCCGAAACATCCAGACAGGTGGTTTGTACAGTGTGATTCACTGTTAACATTAAGCACACATAGTCATTCTGAACCGGCCCACAATGCACTGCGGCTCTCAGACTGTCTAATTGCAGAGCTCGTCATCCAGCCAACGGCTCAAATGTGAACATGCTTTCTGAAAAACATTTTATATGCCATAAAAAAATATGAAAATGACTTCATAGCTAGAAATGAAGGTTTGCTTGTTGGTTTATATTTACAGACCAATGGTCACGTTAGCTTGATGCTAACTAACAGCGCTCGGACTAGAGTCACCTGTAGGCTATCAAGGTATGTTAACAACGGTCAGGTTAGCATGCCGTTTATGCATTTAGAGGGGCGGGGCTACCTGTGATTGACAAGAGGCTACCATGGCAACCTGAGAACAGTCTTGTGTTGTTGCACTTCAAGGCTCTGCTGAGTCAGCGTTTTAAAATGAGGACAGAAAACAGAGTTTAGCTTCAAACGCTTTATTTCTTTATAAAAGTACATTCACACACCGAGTCCCTTTAGAGCCACATTCACCTCTGAACTTTAATCAACAGAAAACTTTAAGATCTTTAATTAGACAGGAAGTAACAAGGCAGAACAAAACTGTTAGCATACAGAGTCAATGCACTGACTGAACAAAGAGCTCGATCAGAGGTCAGAGGTCAAGATAAAAACAGGAAGTCCCGTATAGGGCATCAGGAGAACGCTTCAAACTAACTATTCAGGATCAGGACCAGGTCTCAGTGTGCAGACCTGTTAGCAAGGATCAGGACCAGGTCCCAGTCTGAAGACCTGTTAGCAAGGATCAGGACCAGGTCCTGGTCTGAGGGTAAGTGCTCAGATCCGAGGCACAGGTCTTGTCTCTCGAGGGGAGTCTGAAGTGAAGGTGTGCCTACGAGTTTTATAAATCTAAATGATTTTGGCGCACGTCCATCTGAAGCATGGATTCTACGCCCTGTTTGATAACTGAGACCTCCGGTGTGTTTTAAAGGTTAGCTCCAGCTCTGTCCTGATTGGCTCAGTTCTAGTCTTTGAAGACTCGAGAAGCGTGATGGCGTGATGACCGGCAGCAAGAATAAAACTTGAGATAAATTAATTGAAACTCAACAAACTGAGACCCAAACACATTCACAGGAGGTTCTGGGTCTGTCCTATATAAAACGCTGACACGCAGGCCGTGTGTGCAGCCGCCACCATCACACGCTGCACGCTCAAAGCTTGTGGAGGTTAAAGGTAAAGAGGGACCATTGAGGGCGGGCAGCATGACCCGTACGCCGTCAGTACTTCAGAAGGCTGGCTGTGTGTCTCAGTGTTTACCCGTGTCAGACAGGCTCCACCAGCGTACTGAAGACTGAAGGACACAGCTGCAGAGAGGCTGACCATCAGCTGTGACCCCCGGCTGTGACCCCCGGGTGTGACCTCAGCTGTGACCTCCAGCTGTGACCTCAGCTGTGACCCCAGCTGTGACCTCAGCAGTGACCTCAGCAGTGACCTCAGCTGTGACCTCAGCAGTGACCTCAGCAGTGACCTCAGCAGTGACCCCCAGCTGTGACCTCCAGCTGTGACCTCCAGCTGTGACCTCAGCTGTGACCTCCAGCAGTGACCTCAGCTGTGACCTCAGCTGTGACCTCCAGCTGTGACCCCCAGCTGTGACCTCCAGCTGTGACCCCCAGCTGTGACCATCGGCTGTGACCTCAGCTGTGACCTCCAGCTGTGACCTCAGCTGTGACCTCCAGCTGTGACCTCCAGCAGTGACCTCAGCTGTGACCTCCAGCTGTGACCTCAGCTGTGACCTCCAGCAGTGACCTCAGCTGTGACCTAAGCTGTGACCTCCAGCAGTGACCTCAGCTGTGACCTCCAGCTGTGACCTCCAGCAGTGACCTCAGCTGTGACCTCCAGCTGTGACCATCAGCTGTGACCTCAGCTGTGACCTCCAGCTGTGACCTCAGCTGTGACCTCCAGCTGTGACCTCCTGACACTCAGGAACGTCTGACGTGCAAGCACAGGCATCAGTTTGGACTCTCAGGTTCTTCTAAAGTATAAAACAGATTCAGCCCTCGAACATTCAGCACAGCGCAGCCCAGACAGGACGGCTGTTCCTTTAAGAGAAAACTACATATGAAGTCTTCAAACATCACATGTACAATAAGTGTGATAATAAAGAGAGATTCTGTTAAAAAGTGTAGAAGAAGAAAAAACTAACGCAGATCGCCTTCAATCCTTTCAGTTATGATCGAGTTGTCGTTTCACTTAAAGATGGATTTGACTCTTCTGATTTGTTCTGGTTGACACGGGACGTTTGTGGGCGGAGCTGGTGTGTTTCCTCCAGCCAATGAGAGCGCAGCAGGTGAGTTTAGGAGTGGATACAGCTCAGTGATTGGAGGAGATTCAAAGCGGTGAAGCTGACGGACGTGGACGTAGAAAATCTAATGAGAGTGAGGAGAAACAGAGTGAGGAGAAAGCTGCTTCTAAAAGCAGGCTGAACCTTGTGTGGACGTGGAGCTGCTCTACTTCCTGTTGGGCAGGAAGCTGACAAACACCAGTGTTAGCTTGTGCTAGCATGCGCTAGCTTGCAGTGTAGCTACGAGCAGTAAAGGTACACACTGTGTCCTGCAGGGAGTGGGCGGGGCTTCAGGAGGAGGGGTCATGTTTGAAAGTTGTGTTTACAAACATTTCTCCTGACTCCGCCTTTCAGGTCAGTGAACAAGTTCATGTGTCACGAGCCACCATGGCGCCCGATCATCTTCCAGATACTTTCTGTAGCACGTTTTAATCAGACAAACTTCTGCACGCCGTTTAAGTGTGACGAGTACGTTGCCAGCGTATTGGAGGGAAAATAGCTGAAGTGAAGTGAAGAGCGAGTTCTGGAGGCGCCGGCGGTCTCGTGGCTGGTTTGAGCGCCCCGTGTACAGAGACTGCGGTCCCGGGTTCAGGTCTGACCCTTCCAATGTCCCGTCTCAGACAAAAAAAGCGTGTGATTGGGATCCATGGGCCGGCGCCGTGTGGACGTCACGTTCATAATCAAAAGGATTGAAGACAGAAACAGGATTTGATAACTTGACTTAAAATGGTTTGATTCTTTAAATATCTACTTTATTCTTAAATATGTTCAAACTAACAAACATCTATAAAACTGAAGCCTCAGGTGTGTTTCACAGTCAGATTCATCCGCTGCTGAAAATAGTCCCAACAGGTGAAGATTCACGAGTGCGCCTCTAAAAATGAATCTATTTATTTCTGACCAATCAGCTGAGAGACGCACTCACATGATCGATTTTTTGTCTCTTCATTCAAACTGCAGGAAATGGAAATAAATATAGGATGACATCAGACAGTTTCTAACCAATCACAGCGTAGGTGTCAGTCCTGACTCAACCTCGTTATTCTCTGAACTGTCTGAGCAGCAACACCGGACTCCCCCTTTAAAAACACACAAACACCCTGATTTACCCCCCCCCTCCCCCGACACACACACCCTGATTTACCCCCCCTCCCCCGACACACACACCCTGATTTACCCCCCCTCCCCCGACACACACACCCTGATTTACCCCCCCTCCCCCGACACACACACCCTGATTTACCCCCCCCCCCGCTCCCCGACACACACACCCTGATTTACCCCCCCTCCCCCGACACACACACTCACTGATTTCCCCCCCTACCCCGACACACACACACACACACAGGTAAAGGGCGTGTCAGTTTAGTAGTCTCTTCCTCTTCAGACACACAGAACCAGAGCTGTCAGAACAGCTGCCCTCTCTCTCATCTGGCCCCGCCCCCTCAGTGTCCACAGTCAGCTGCTGGAAGCTACGCCAAACCCATCTCCTCCAGCACGCTGCGAGGAGACTCGTCCTCCTGTGAACACACGCACGCACGCACACACACACACACACACACACACACACACACACACACACACACACACACACACACACACACACACACACACACACACACACACACACACACACACACACACACACACACACACACACACACACACACACACACACACACACACACACACACACACACACACACACACACACACACACACAGTATTAAATAAAAACCAACAGAACAACATGTACATTCAGTTTTCAGTCACATGACTGGCGGCGAGGCTTCAGGGGGCTAAATCAGGACTGAAGTCGTGACCTTGACGCTCTGCTGAACAGGTCGTCACAGATAACTCAAACTCGCCTGCTCGTCAGCTCACCTCGCACGTGGATACTGTGTCTGAGGGACGAGCTCGTAAACGTCTTATTAACATGTGAGTGCCGCCTCGCCAACGTCTCGTCTAACATGCTGACGGTTGTGGGAGGAGCTAACTCACCTCCTGCAGCAGGTCGGCTTGTTCGATGGCTTTGAGGACGCTCTTCTTGGACGTGTCCTGGATCTCTCCTCCCATCAGGAACTCATCCAGGATGAAGTAAGCCTTCTCAAAGTTAAAGATGATGTCCAGCTCACACACCTGCACAAATAGACACACGCAGGTAAACACAGAGACACACAGGTACACACAGAGACACACAGGTAAACACAGAGACACACAGGTAAACACAGAGACACACAGGTAACCACAGAGACACACAGGTACACACAGAGACACACAGGTAAACACAGAGACACACAGGTAAACACAGAGACACACAGGTAAACACAGAGACACAAAGGTAAACACAGAGACACACAGGTAACCACAGAGACACACAGGTAAACACAGAGACACAAAGGTAAACACAGATACACACAGGTAAACACAGGTACACACAGAGACACACAGGTACACACAGAGACACACAGGTAAACACAGAGACACACAGGTACACACAGAGACACACAGGTAAACACAGGTACACACAGGTAAACACAGGTAAACACAGAGACACACAGGTAAACACAGAGACACACAGGTAAACACAGAGACACACAGGTAAACACAGGTAAACACAGAGACACACAGGTAAACACAGAGACACACAGGTAAACACAGAGACACACAGGTAACCACAGAGACGCACAGGTACACACAGAGACGCACAGGTAAACACAGGTAAACACAGAGACACACAGGTAAACACAGAGACACACAGGTACACACAGAGACACACAGGTAAACACAGATAAACACAGGTAACCACAGAGACACACAGGTACACACAGAGACACACAGGTAAACACAGAGACACACAGGTAAACACAGAGACACACAGGTAACCACAGAGACACACAGGTAACCACAGAGACACACAGGTAAACACAGAGACACAAAGGTAAACACAGATACACACAGGTAAACACAGGTACACACAGAGACACACAGGTAAACACAGAGACACACAGGTAACCACAGAGACACACAGGTAAACACAGAGACACAAAGGTAAACACAGATACACACAGGTAAACACAGGTACACACAGAGACACACAGGTAAACACAGAGACACACAGGTAAACACAGAGACACACAGGTAAACACAGATAAACACAGGTAAACACAGGTAAACACAGAGACGCACAGGTACATACAGAGACGCACAGTTAAACACAGAGACACACAGGTAACCACAGAGACACACAGGTAACCACAGAGACACAAAGGTAAACACAGAGACACACAGGTAAACACAGAGACACACAGGTAAACACAGGTAAACACAGAGACACACAGGTAAACACAGAGACACAAAGGTAAACACAGAGACACACAGGTAACCACAGAGACACAAAGGTAAACACAGAGACACACAGGTAACCACAGAGACACACAGGTAAACACAGAGACACAAAGGTAAACACAGAGACACACAGGTACACACAGAGACACACAGGTAAACACAGAGACACACAGGTAAACACAGAGACACACAGGTAAACACAGGTAAACACAGAGACACAAAGCTAAACAAAGGTAAACACAGAGACACAAAGGTAAACACAGAGACACAAAGGTAAACACAGAGACACACAGGTAAACACAGAGACACACAGGTAACCACAGAGACACAAAAGTAAACACAGAGACACACAGGTAAACACAGAGACACACAGGTAACCACAGAGACACAAAAGTAAACACAGAGACACAAAGGTAAACACAGAGACACACAGGTAACCACAGAGACACAAAGGTAAACACAGAGACACAAAGGTAAACACAGAGACGCACAGGTAAACACAGAGACACACAGGTAACCACAGAGACACACAGGTAACCACAGAGACACACAGGTAAACACAGAGACACAAAGGTAAACACAGATACACACAGGTAAACACAGGTACACACAGAGACACACAGGTACACACAGAGACACACAGGTAACCACAGAGACACACAGGTAAACACAGGTAAACACAGAGACACACAGGTAAACACAGAGACACACAGGTAAACACAGATAAACACAGGTAAACACAGGTAAACACAGAGACACACAGGTAAACACAGAGACGCACAGGTACACACAGAGACGCACAGTTAAACACAGAGACACACAGGTAACCACAGAGACACAAAGGTAAACACAGAGACACACAGGTAAACACAGAGACACACAGGTAAACACAGGTAAACACAGAGACACACAGGTAAACACAGAGACACAAAGGTAAACACAGAGACACACAGGTAACCACAGAGACACAAAGGTAAACACAGAGACACACAGGTAACCACAGAGACACACAGGTAAACACAGAGACACAAAGGTAAACACAGAGACACACAGGTAAACACAGAGACACAAAGGTAAACACAGAGACACACAGGTACACACAGAGACACACAGGTAAACACAGAGACACACAGGTACACACAGGTAAACACAGAGACACACAGGTAAACACAGAGACACAAAGGTAAACAAAGGTAAACACAGAGACACAAAGGTAAACACAGGTAAACACAGAGACACAAAGGTAAACAAAGGTAAACACAGAGACACAAAGGTAAACACAGAGACACAAAGGTAAACACAGAGACACACAGGTAAACACAGAGACACACAGGTAAACACAGAGACACACAGGTAACCACAGAGACACACAGGTAAACACAGAGACACACAGGTAAACACAGAGACACACAGGTAACCACAGAGACACACAGGTAACCACAGAGACACAAAGGTGAACACAGAGACACACAGGTAACCACAGAGACACAAAGGTAAACACAGAGACACACAGGTAACCACAGAGACACACAGGTAAACACAGAGACACACAGGTAACCACAGAGACACACAGGTAACCACAGAGACACAAAGGTAAACACAGAGACACACAGGTACACACAGAGACACACAGGTACACACAGAGACACACAGGTAACCACAGAGACACAAAGGTAAACACAGAGACACACAGGTAAACACAGAGAAACACAGGTAACCACAGAGACACACAGGTAACCACAGAGACACAAAGGTAAACACAGAGACACACAGGTAACCACAGAGACACACAGGTAAACACAGAGACACAAAGGTAAACACAGAGACACACAGGTACACACAGAGACACACAGGTAACCACAGAGACACACAGGTAAACACAGGTACACACAGAGACACACAGGTAAACACAGAGACACACAGGTAAACACAGGTACACACAGAGACACACAGGTAAACACAGAGACACAAAGGTAAACACAGAGACACAAAGGTAAACAAAGGTAAACACAGAGACACACAGGTAAACACAGAGACACAAAGGTAAACAAAGGTAAACACAGAGACACAAAGGTAAACACAGAGACACAAAGGTAAACAAAGGTAAACACAGAGACACACAGGTAAACACAGAGACACAAAGGTAAACACAGAGACACACAGGTAAACACAGAGACACACAGGTAACCACAGAGACACACAGGTAACCACAGAGACACACAGGTAAACACAGAGACACAAAGGTAAACACAGAGACACACAGGTAAACACAGGTAAACACAGAGACACACAGGTAAACACAGAGACGCACAGGTAAACACAGAGACGCACAGGTAAACACAGAGACACACAGGTAACCACAGAGACACACAGGTAACCACAGAGACACACAGGTAAACACAGAGACACAAAGGTAAACACAGAGACACACAGGTAAACACAGGTAAACACAGAGACACACAGGTAAACACAGAGACGCACAGGTAAACACAGAGACGCACAGGTAAACACAGAGACACACAGGTAAACACAGAGACACACAGAGACACACAGGTAAACACAGAGACACACAGAGACACACAGGTAAACACAGAGACACACAGAGACACACAGGTAAACACAGAGACACACAGGTAAACACAGAGACACACAGGTAAACACAGGTAAACACAGAGACGCACAGGTAACCACAGAGACGCACAGGTAAACACAGGTAAACACCGGTAAACACAGGTAAACACAGAGACACACAGGTAAACACAGAGACACACAGGTAAACACAGAGACACACAGGTAACCACAGAGACACACAGGTAAACACAGGTAAACACAGGTAAACACAGAGACGCACAGGTAAACACAGAGACGCACAGGTAAACACAGAGACGCACAGGTAAACACAGGTAAACACAGGTAAACACAGGTAAACACAGGTAAACACAGAGACGCACAGGTAAACACAGAGACGCACAGGTAAACACAGGTAAACACAGGTAAACACAGGTAAACACAGGTAAACACAGAGACGCACAGGTAAACACAGGTAAACACAGGTAAACACAGGTAAACACAGGTAAACACAGGTAAACACAGGTAAACACAGGTAAACACAGGTATTCAGAGGGTGAAGTGAAGATTGTGAGACTCACGCTGCCAAAGTATTTATCCAACAGCTCGACGAAGCGATGGATCACCTCCAGAGTGATCAGCTCGTTATCCTGCTCCTCGATCGCACAGCAGAAATACAGACTGGCGTACCTGCGCGCGCACACACACGCACACACACACGCACACGTTGAGATAAATAATAAAAGGCGGAGCTAAACACTGCACTCTGCTGATTGGTCCATACGACAGCAAACAGGAGCCCAGCGTGTTTAAACAGTGGAAGGTTTATTTGTGTTTATTTATCGTCCTGCACAAAGTTTCTCTGTGTTCAGTCACATGTGAGTCTTTGTTTACCCTCTACAGACTGTCTGCACGCCACCTCTACAGACTGTCTGCACGCCACCTCTACAGACTGTCTGCACGCCACCTCTACAGACTGTCTGCACGCCACCTCTACAGACTGTCTGCACGCCACCTCTACAGACTGTCTGCACGCCACCTCTACAGACTGTCTGCACGCCACCTCTACAGACTGTCTGCACGCCACCTCTACAGACTGTCTGCACGCCACCTCTACAGACTGTCTGCACGCCACCTCTACAGACTGTCTGCACGCCACCTCTACCGTCTCTACAGACTGTCTGCACGCCACCTCTACCGTCTCTACAGACTGTCTGCACGCCACCTGTCTGTGTATCCTGTTCTCCACCATGTTCTTCTCTACTCTGCACATTCAGATAACTCCTCAGATTACCCATGATGCTCTGCTTTGAACATTAAAACTTGAAGACATTTTCAGGTTGTCCAGTTTTAAAACGAAACCACTTTGACTTTAATGCCCTGTGATATGAAGGATCATCAAAGAGCTGAGAGCTGATTGGCTGTTTGGACTTCCTGTCTAATGATTATTGATTGATGATCCTTCAGATGTAACACACACACACACACACACACACACACACACACGGTCCCGTGTGTGTGTGTGTGTGTGTGGGAGGAAAGCTGGTTTCTCCACTTCCTCCCTCATAAAATCTAACTGTGCTCTGCGCCCCCGCACACACACAATATATATATATATATATATATATATATATATATATATACACAGTAATAAAGTATATACAATAAAATATATATAAATAAAACATATTAAAGTATATAAAATAAAGACATTAATAAAATATCTTAATAAAGTATATAAAATAAAGAGAGGCAGAGGGAGAGGCTGGACAACACTGCAGTCTGACATGTCATAAAGAGTCATGTGACGCTCATGTCTGTCATGGCGGCGTGCACAGCTGGCATCTTGAAGACAAACTCCACACACATCTCTCCCTGGTGCTCTACAGCCCCCATGTGGCAGGACAACGCCATTACAAGCAGACGCCTGAGAGGTCACAGAGTGGCAGAGACAGAGGGTACGTCTCACTTTTCTTATTTGCAGTCTCCTCGGTCCTCGGTCCTCGGCCGAACAGGAAGTAGTTCCAAAGCCGCCATGTTGAGGATCGTCCCAAAGCTCTAATAACGAACGGAGGAGAGAGGATCGAGGAGAGAGGAGGCTGATCCGAGGAGCGATGACCGAGGAGACACGAGAGCTGACTTCACGGAAGTCTTTTCACTGACAGACACGCCCCCTTCTCGTATATCACTCACTGATTGGACGCTGCACAGGATCAGACTTCAGTGAAACAGAGTTTAATAGGGGAGAAAAGAGGGAGATTAAAAAGAGG